>NC_089820.1:48612906-48640406 GCF_029633855.1 Hoplias malabaricus
CTGAATCTAACTTCTTCATAATCAGGTGCTCATAATATTTTGGTTCATCACGTACACATGGGTATTCCTGGTATTATCTTATTGTGTCTGTATGTGTGTGTATGTGTCTGTGTGTGTGGGACCCCAGGTGTTTAAAGAGCTCTACAAGCTTCTGAGTTCCCTCTGACCAGAATGCATTTTTATAGGAAGTAAGATCAAGAGTCTCTCTCTCTCTCTCTCTCTCTCTCTCTCTCTCTCTCTCTCTCATTCTTTCTCACTCCCTAACCCCTCTTTATTAATATATACTTCCCTGACAGCTAAAGACTCCGGAGCTATGCTACACTACAAAGCAGCTCCTCACCTCCATGTGTCTCTTTATTCATCCTCTCTTTCAGCTCACATCACCCTTCTATCCCTCTATCCCTCCACTTTATTTCTCTTTCTCTCTGCTTTATGTAGCTCCCGCGAGACCCTATATTCTCTACCAGCCTAATGCAGCTCACACCTGCTAGACTTATGGGTAGTTTTAAGTTCAAGTTAACCCCAGGCATACAATGTATCCCTGTTTCTCCCTCTCTTTATATGAGTCAGGTAGTGTTGGTAAGTGCCAAAATCACTCAAGAAGATTTGCTGGCATTCTAGAGCTTCAGAAATGTAGATCCCGTGATGTAGATCTGGGGTTATATTAGAGTCTGCTCCTGTGTTACTTGCCATGATGAATATGCTTTGAATTGATTGTATCGACAGTAGCTCTTTGCCCCATCTGCACAAAACCTGTGCTGTTATCATTTATCATGATAATATTCCAGTCAAAGTCAGCCTTCGTGCTGATCATTGCTCAGCACCTTCTCTGTTTTGAAGACATTGGCCGATACAGTTCTCACTTAGTGGTATGGAGAATTTACAACTGCTGCTGAAATGGCTTGAAAAGAGAAAATCAGAAGGAAATATAAACAGGACGACAATGCTCAAATGTACAATGGAGTTGACTCCTCTTCACATTGTTTCCTCAAGCATCAGGGACTTACTGGTATCAGCTGCTGGACAAGGATCGATAGAGTTAAATGTTGAGGGATGAGAAAGCACTGTTCATAACCTCCTCCTCTATTTTGCTGCCAGTCCAGTGAATCAAACTCACATCATTTGGATCCCAAGACCCCTCCTCTAACCTTTAGACCATAACAGCCTTTGTCAGCAATAGGTCCATATTCATAGAGTGTCCAAAAACATTTTGACACAAAGTGCATGTCTGTAACATGAGATAAGAAGTCTGCAAGATGCATTTTTATACAGTATTAATATCATCATTTTATTCATATTCTTTGTACACAATCTAACACTTTTTAACTCCATATACTTGTCATTTCAATACGACAACAATGACACATTCTTATCAGTCCTCCAAACACAGCAGAGCCTATCTCTGCTTAGCATAAGAAAGGTGTGCCTTAATTTGAGGCTGCGATCGAAGCAATGTGGCATTTGAAACTTTAAACGACATATATAATCTGTGCAAGCCGCTAGTTAAAGGCTAAATCAAATATAGTTGAGGATAATCATGTTATCAGATGAGACAGCATCCCTCTCGGTCTTATCAGGCCAGGACTCACACTGCTTATATTAATCCTGCATTCTGTCAGACACATTTTAATTGACTGGCCAGTGCTGAGGATTTTTCCTAAAACGATAATGCAGTGGTGGGCTTTTGGTGATGTTAAAACAGAGACCATGAGTCGTGTCTATCATTTTGCCACTTGCCTTGGTACTCTTTGTCCTTCAAATGTATTTGGGGATTTGTACAAGACTTGTTAGAGTTTAGGCCATTTCAGTATACAATATACGTTCAAAAGTGACAGATACCTGGGCTTCTTTGCTCAGTCTGAGGCCAATATGACCCTGCAATGGTTTAAGAGAGCAAGAAGATTAGATGAGACCAACAACTTGTATAATCACCACAGCATTGTATTAGTAGTAGAACAGGAAGGTTCTTATGCCCCATGGCTACCATGCCCAATGCCAAGCATCAGCTAGAGAGGTATAAAGCTGACAGCATTGGACTGGGAAGCAATGGAACTATGTTTTTGAAGTATTGGACCTTATCAGTCTTTGTGGGATGATATGGAGTGGCACAGTTGTTCAATCAATAATCAGAACCAGAATTTCTTGGGGTTTGTTAATTGTTTATAAAATTACATGTGAATATCTAGCAACCCATCTACTGCTCCGGTTTACTCCCACAGTCCAAAAACACACGTTGGTAGGTGGATTGGCGACTCAAAAGTGTCCGTAGGTGTGAGTGAATGTGTGTGTGTGTGTCTGTGTTGCCCTGTGAAGGACTGGCACCCCCTCCAGGGTGTTATCCTGATTCCAGGTAGGCTCTGGACCCACCACGACCCTGAACTGGATAAGCGGTTACAGATAATGAATGAATGAATGTGAATGATGGCAACCCAAGCAAAGTGGACTGCAGGGAGAACCTGAGAGCAGGGAGACTGCCGCACCTCAAACAAGGTGGATTTTTCTTCACTGAAAGTGTATTGTTCTCCTGGGAAATGATTTCCCGTTTATGAGAGCACTGTTCGTTGCCTGACGTGTGTTTTCCTCAAACAAAATTATGTCCTCCGCTCGCAAATTTTGAATTGGGTCCAACACCATAGACAAGGCTGCTGCTCTTGAATAAACACTCTCAAGTGCAGAACTTCCCAGCCGTTAGAGTATAACGGAAACTGTCTTCCCAAAAATGCACAACACTGTGCAAATGTATCTCAAGAGCTTGTTGCAGCTCGTGTTACTGATAGATACTTTATAGATCTCAGAGGGAAATTCTACTTATTGGTGGTGTAATGAGAGAAAAATACTAAATAAAAGATGGACTACACTATTACACAGTGCTCCTGTTAGCTTAATTCTAAGTAAGTATTGGTATCTGTATTGGCAAGTACAAAAATACACATACTTGTACTCGGTTGGAAAAAAAATGGTATTTATTCATCCCTACTGATGACCATTTAATCCTTGGGGCAAATGTTCTAATCTGGAAATGTGCTGGAAAAGTGAACAAAATATACACATTTCTTGATGAAAAAATAAATAAAAAATCCACCGGATTGCTGCAGATCTCTGCATACAGATATATCTCAGGCAGATATGTAAATGTTTATAAAAAAATGTGCCTTCATTCACAGCCATATCCCATCTTATACACAGGCTAGAGGCGGCCCAACAGGGGAATAGAGCGTTCTTTCAAATACAGTTTTCCCCAATAAACGTATCCTTTTGCTGTAATAATGTAATCACAATATAATTATTACATGAAAATCTTATTCAAACAATTCATTCGATTCCTTCTGAAGTCCTTCTCGGAGGTTTGTTTTTGTTCATTTATTTATTTATTTATTCCTGTCAATGACATGCTGCATGTCACCATCTCAAGTCTTGTCTTCTTTGATCCCACAGCTGGCACTTGTTTGGTCCAGTCCTTCATATCACCACCTTCTTGCTTCGTGACCTCTTTTCCACACTCAGTAAATGAGCTTTGTTTCATGTCAAGTTGATATAACATGTTTGAACAGGCCGTGTGGGGTCGATTTCTGCTTTTCTCAGCATGACCCAGCTCTACATTCCTCTGCAGCCTCTGGACTTAGCAGGGCACACTGGCGGCCCTTGGAGAGGCACCAGCAGCAGAGTCGATGTGGTCGAAACAGTTTCTGGATGTTTTTACATCATTTTCTAACATGCTCCAGATAGGAGGCATGAAAACATGCCCCTCCTTCCTAATCACACCCTGCACCCAGTTTGTGTCAAAGTGGATGAGGTAAAGCTTACATTTTGCCGAGCCTCCATGTCTCCCCAGTGTCGGCTGCTGATAAATTTCACCAAGAAATCAGACATGGGTCCAAATAATCACAGTCAGTCCTGAGAGTGTGTGGGAAGCTCATTTGTCTTCGGGCACATCTTAAAAATAAAATAAAATTAAAAAAAAGTGACAAGAATGTTGTTTTACACTAAACTAAATTACAGGCTCTTCTACAGATTGTGAACTGCTGTGAAATGTCATAGAGGTCTAGTATCTGCTGCGCTGTACTATGCTCTTACGTCTGTGGATGAGAACCTTCCACATTTTAGCTCTTCGAGGTCAGGCCTCATTCATCTCTTTTTGCTGCCACCACAGTTGAAGTTTTGTCTGTGTGACAAGCCAGTTTCTCTTTAACGCTACAAGCAAATAGTCGAAGGCATATTGCCCATGCTTCCTGTACTAACAGCACGTGTCCAATGACCACTGTCATTGACTCAGAGCCTGGTTCCCCTTGTGTGAGCTTCTACATATTTGATTAGACCACTGAAAATCATTCTTAGGACAGAAATATAGTTTGTGGAGATACATGAGAATGTCTGATGCCTACACAGTATGAGAAATCAGCCTTGGACCAGCCCCTACTCTATCTATAACTATAAAAGACAGACCCTCTGAACCATGAGCTTTAGTGGAATTAGTCGTACAGAGTCAGCAGTGGAGAGGAGCATGTTTAGTGATTGTAAAATAGCTAAAATTCATAATGCAGAAATGCTATAATATCTGGGGTGCTCAGTTTTGTCGTATACAGCACTATGCAAAAGTTTTAGGCACATTATTACAGTAAGTAGTGATACTCTGTGTGTAAATGTGTTAGTTGAACCCTTTCCAAATCTCTCCTGAGGTTCATCCATTACCTAGTTTTTCTGAGGTTAATAAATACCTCATTATGATAAATTAAGCGTGCTGTTGACTTAACAAATCCATGCGATTAAGGGGAAAATCTGAAAACAAACTTTGTTCTTCACACTAACCCACAACCATCTACTGTATATTAGAAAGAAAAATCCTTTTACTTTTATATTGTATTATATCATTTTATGTATATTATATAGTATATATACAGTACTGTGCACAACATTTAAGCACCCTATATTTTTTTAGTACAAATTTGGTTGTGAATTCTGAATTATTGAATCAGTACCAAAACCTTTTAGATTTACGTCACCAATAATAATAATAATGTTACAAAAAAATAATAATTTAATGTCTGTAAAGAAAGCAACTTCTTAAAAATGAGGTTATGTTAAAAAAAAAAAAAAAAAAAAAGTTTTTGCATAAAAAAAAAGAAGTGTGACAATCCAACTTCTTAAAAGAACTGTGGCAGATTCTCCAGGACACTCAGTAAAACTACCATCGATTTTCTTTATAAAATTGTATAAACTGTACCTAGAACTAATATTTAACAAAAGAAAAACAAAACTTTTGCACAGTACTGTATATATTACAAAAATAACAAAACAAAAAAAACTTGTCATTCTGGTCATTCATTTGTTATTTCAGCTTCTGGAACTGCTTCAGGGTCCAGAAGCTGGGTCTAGATGGGCTCAGAGCCTGACAGGAATTACTGAGCGCAAGACACAAACATGGCCTAGACAACATATCAGTCCATTACAGGGCACAGCCAATCAAGCTACCAGCATATGTTTTTGGATTGTTGTAGGAAACCAGGTTACTGGAGTAAACCCATGCAAACACTGGGAAAACACCAATATCCTCACATACAGGGACCATACAGGTCAGACCCCAGGACCCTGGAGCTTTGTAGTGACACCACCAGCATCATTTTGCAAGTTATGGTCTGCCATAGTAACAGTTGCTAGGTTGGACAAGCTTTAGAGGACATTGTGAGAAATGTGATTCTCAAAGGGTAATCTAAGCTAGCATACACATGCATTAATTATTCCCATCCAGTTGCTACAATATTTGCTGTGAAATGCTATTTTGTTTCTAGTGTATAATACTAACAAGTTACAGCATAGTTTCTACCCTGAATATAAAGATTGTGCAATCTGGGCATGGACCCCTAGTAGCCCCTATTAGATCAGACACCCCTCTCGTAGCCATGGTCTTGAACATTTTAAAGCTTGTCCTCATAATGTCATTCCAAGCCATCCGACATCATTCAGCTCCAACATCCCAACCCGCCCTCACCCTGTCAGAGGAAAGCGGCTTGGCCTTGGCCCCAGGTCTGCAGGGGTCTCTGGGTGGAAGGCGTCAGATTTCCAATGACAAACACAGGCTGTTCACTGCGTTCGTTAGTAAACAGAAGAGCGTGGAGGCAGCTGGAGGGGTTTGGGCTTCTGCTCCTCATGCTGGCCTCTTGGACTGGATGTTAGGCTCAGGACTAACAGCATTACGGATGGAGAAAACAGCGGAGAGGACCAGGAAAGAGTGGAGAACTCATCACTGTAGAAGTATGTCTTTGTTTTCTCCGTCTCCCGCTGCTTCGATGTTGATTTCCCTCTTTTCACTTGTCCCCCTCCTCCCCATCCATCATCTGTACATCACACCGAATTCTGATGCCCCTCAATGTGAGTTTCACTCGACCTTTTTCTCTCTTGATCTTCGCCATGTCCACGTTCCTCTGCTCGTCCTGTTTTTTCTCCAGCTCTGGGCTGACAGCTATGCCTTGTAATCAGTACTGTTTGATCCTCGGAGCAAACTTGGGAATATGATGGTAAACCGTAAAAATTCCCATCTAGGTTTCCATCCCCTTTGAATGGCCACAGTGGCTGTTTATGGAGACGTGTGTGTTTCTCCGAGCATCCCACACACAGTGACTGTTTGTTATAGTCTTTTGAAAGTTTTCCATCTCTAAGAAGGTGACCTAGATGATAGAATGTCACAAGCATATTTGAATACTCAGAAATATTTATAGAACCAAAGGTCTGTAAATGAGTCTATGCTACAATTTGGGTAAAGAATAACTTAGTTATTGGTTTCATAGTAATATATGAGTATGTTACAGCAGAGAATTATGATAAGTATGTGTTTTTTTTTTGGGAATGTATAATTGTAATCCAAAATGCAAACATTCTCCTGTTCTTTTGTCATTATATGGTAACTCTTGTGTAGTATTAAATTTGAATTCAACAAAAAGTAATGAAAAAATGTATTTGATTTTATCCTTGTCCCAAAATCCCAACCCTCCAGTCTAAAAAGGAAATGAATACCAACAGAAATAACACATGCCAGACCTACAGTTCTACTCCACTTGCCTTTGGACCGAGGTGATCTTACTCCTTAAACAACATATACATGTCTCATAAAACGCGTGCCTGTGTTTTAAAGATAATCTTGAGCCTTGTACCCCTTCTCCACAGTAACGTGACCAGCCCACAGCAACGGCCCTCTAGCCTCTGGACTTCACGGCCCTAAAAGCTCCAATTTTTCACGTCTTAATTGAATCCCAGCAAACGTATAAATCCATGATAGAATTGACTTGTTTCCTCTTGAGAACAGATGTCTGTGGTGATGGGTGTAAAACAGTATTCAGCAGTGAGCTCTGTCATCTGGGACTGTCCCATTGCTCGGGTCGCTGCGTAAAAAAAAAGCAGAAACACATGTTGTCCCCAGATTCACTTCCATCGCTGGCCCCGAAACCCACGTCCACAGCAGTGCTGCTGGCCCGAGCTGAGCGCTGCTCATGTCTTTGATTAATTCACTGCATTATTATTTATGAAACAGTGCTTTCAGTGCTTTTCATTAGGTCTCGCTGACCTGGTGACCTCTGGTGTCGCATCGTGATGGAACCAAGGACGTTCCAGAAAGACGTTCAGAGGGAAATGGCTTCGGGACTGACCTGAGTTTTCGGGGGGAAAAAATCCTTTGAAGTTCTCCACCTTCAGTCAATACTTTACATGCCCGTCTGTAGTTGATATGGACCTTACTTGAGCTTGGTACTGTTGGAAAAACCAGCCCTTGTTTTTTTCCCCCTACACTCCATGTATGTTCCATCTTGCGACCCGAAACCTTTTTACCAGAGGGAGAAAAGGGATTCAGATGTCTGCGGTGTGCCAGTCACCGCTGATTATCCACAGAGAGCAGTGAAAAAGTTTGGTGCGTGTGGAGAGCACGGGGCAACGGAGCATCGAATCAAAGCCCTGCTCTGTTATTAGAACCAATCTGCCACTGAGGAAAGAAAAGCCCTACTGTGAACTTAAAAGGAGTTGTCTCATTTGATCATTTATTACACTTTTTAAGTGCTTTTGAAATGGCTGAGGGCAGTGTGGTCCGCATCCCTAATTGGAGCTCTTTTTCTCCCATTAATGCATCCAGACTTGTGATCCTTCCAAAGGACCATGAGCGCTCTTTACAAAGCACTTGTCAACGGTTAACAGTTGTTGTCATTGCCATACTTAGATCAGATTTGTGTGTGTGTGCTTTTTACCCCCTCCCCTTCTTCCTCTTCTTCTTCTTCTTCTTCCTCTTTTAACGAACAGCTGTCGCCAGCTACATCCCGCTGCCTGCTCTCCAAACTTCCCCACCAGAGAGATTAGCGGCGCTGATTTAGCCACCAATTTCTCCTAAGGCACGAACACTTCTGGTAGATCTTCCTATAGCACAAAGCCACACATGACAAAGACACTCAGTGTTTATTCGATTCAGCCTCAGACTTAAGCTGTGGTAACGTTTTACTTGATGATTTAACCCAGCCTAGACTGTGCAGAGGCAGTTTTCGGCTCATTTTAGAGCGAGTTGTATTACTCCTGTTTAACACTAGATATCTTAATTTCTGTAAATAGTAGAATGATCACTCAGGGCTTTAACTGACATAGACTCATGGGCCAAAGCTTTCAATCATCTCCAGGCTTTTGTTTCCAACATTTACGTTCCAACAGACTGAAAAAAAGCCAAAAACAAAGGGGTAAACAATATATTATTGGTTGCTGTGGATAACAGATTAGCCATTTTTACATTTTCTGATTCACTGGGGTCTGGTAAGACAACCTACAGCATTTTAAACAAAAACAGTCAGGTGTTATGGAGTTATACAACATTTTCTGAAAGCAGGTACTCAAAAGTTTAAAATAGTCTGTCACAAAACAAGGTTTTAATCGGTTTTCCTGTGATAAAAGAAATAAGTTTCCGTTTATTTTAAAACTTTTTGGCCCAGATGGCGTTCCGTAGCTCTTCTTCAGCCTTCCTGTTGCCAGGTTCTCCCTCTTCTCCCAGGCACAGCGAGTGAGTGATCTCGGCAAATCGGCTATATTTGTGAATCTTAGTCTCTGCTATTGGTTTACAGAGGTGTCAATCATTTCTGACCCGTCTGCTAAGGGCTGAAACCAATGCCCTAGCGGTGTCCTTCTCCGTGGAATAGGACAGTGCTCTCCATCAGCAGCCGTTCATTGGTCCACAGTTACACTGACTCTAAAAAGGAATGCTCTCAGCTTTGAATTCACGAAGACTTTACGTGAGAGCTTCCAATTGCCTGGGTGCTAGGAGCTATGTAAAGGGATGAGAACATTAGGTGATTTTTTAAAGACAGAATCTGAAATGATCTTATATGTTAGTTATGGTTTTAACATCCTCAACCCTGAAATGCTGTTCAACATTCTGAGCCTCTTTAGACGGAAACATTTTGTTTACAGAGACCTTTTTACAGAGCCAGGCCTGCATACAAACACTGGAGCTTTATCCAGCACACAAACAGCTATCTAGAGAGCTACCAAATGGTGAAGAAACATTATCTGAATTTTATAAACATTTACTGGATCACAGTCATGAACACCACCTTCTAATTCAGCTTCAGATTAGGACTGACAAATCCCAAAAGTTGAATATAGTTCCTTCACTCCAGAAAAAGGAGTTCCACTGCTCCACAGCCCAATACTGGGGTGATTTATATCCTTCTAGCCCATGTTTGGCATTGCATATTGCAAACTTAAGCTCACTGATTGTACTTATTCTGTACATTTAAGATGTGCCAACATATTAAAGCTAAATTCATATGCACCTAAATGCATGGAAATATTGTGTACTTGTTTATGTTAAACTGCCGCTGGGTGCATTACATGTGGACAAAAGTGAGGGGAGCTTTTGAGATATTTATAGGGCCGTGGTCAACTCACCATCCCTGCTTTGCTTATTCATTCGGTCAGCCCCCTCCAACAGCCCCTCCCAAGCTACCAGTCATATTCCCTTGCACCCAATATCAGCCATAATTCAGCAGTGTTGTCTCTCACCTTGACGTACACCTAGTAAACGTGTAAAATATTCCAGTGGGATTTGCTCTGATTTTTAATAACTCCAGGTTTTTTCAAGGCCAGATATCGGTTACTGCTCCTTAAGAGTTTCTGGCAATTGGCCGCTAACTCCCGGGCTCCAGAGAAAGGGGTCCTGTCCAAAACCAACAGGAGGGGAGAAGCTGTGCGTTTTTGGAAATGCGGTTTCCAGTTTCTGCCTCTGTGTTTTTCCAACGAAGCTGTGGGGGCCATGATGAAATCGCTGTCTGGAGTTGTTTTTACCTGTGTGTGTTTGTGTGTATGTACATCTATGTATGTGTGTGTCAAGTGATAGCCTAGCTAATGACTCTGGAAGCCAAACAGAGGGTCTTTCTGAGGGTCTCTCTGCCAGAGTTTTCATGGATACACCCCTCCACCCCCCCACTCCCTCCCCCCATCGCACTAAAAGTGTCGCTCGGCCGGTAAAATGTGATCTTCTCGGTAATGAAGGACACGCTTCGTTTCCCTTACTCACTTTGCCCCTCTCTTGAGTCCGGCCTCTAGGGGGAGCCACGGCTGGGCGGACCGCACTGTTTTTCTTTCCTCGCTAACAGTTATGGGCCACTGTAAGCACTTAAAGCAGCCTTTGTGGAACACCACTGATTCATTGCCTATTGGAGTGTGCACACTTGCTCATGACAGCATGTACAGACAGTACTAAGCAGAAGCCAAGAAAATGGGTTCAGACTGTTTGTCTGGGCCGTGAGTGTGGCCTCGCCTGGGAAAACACAATATAACACTTGAAGAAGCACAAATAAACACTGGTGCTGTAAAAAGCAACATGAATGTTAAGGGTTGGAAGGATGTTGTGTTGGTTCCTCTTCTCCCTGATGTGTCCCAGCCATTGCATGAATGTATAAATCCATTATCATACATACACTATCATTTCAATTCACTGTATGAACACAGCATCCAGGTACTCCATGATTTAAGCACAGTTTTGTTGTGAAAAAAAGAAAAAAACACAAAACATTGAAACTAGTGTTGCACTGATACAGATACCGTATCGGTATTGGCACCAATACTAGCACTTAAACACAGCATCTGTATCGGCTACTGAGAGCTCCATAGGTGTGTTTGAAATGGCCCACTACTCACTTTTCCCTACATGTAGTATACAGGGCACTTTTCAGGACACACCCCATGAAGCAGATACTGACGCGTATGTACGCCGCTAGATGCAGCTTCAGTTTAAGTCTGAGCAGATTGTAAACAGACTGGGTGTTTCACACTACACAACTGTTTTTGTCAATTTTAACAGACTACACGACCCCAAACTTTCCAACAAAACACACAACTCACATTTCCTAGGAGACACAGATAAATACGGACGTACAAGTCTCTGCGGTTATTGTTTGTGCTGATGTTTGTATAGATTCACAAAGAACAAAACCTGTAAAAATGGGTCGTGGATGTGAAAACTTGGTCAGCGCAGTCTCCACACATTGCAGCAGGAGCTGGAGATTAGGAGAATAGCACATTGTTGTGGCTACTTTCCACCTTAAATGGTTCAGAAACTGTGCAAGCAGTAGCACATGCCAGTGTTGTGTCATTTAAGGTGAACTGGAAAATTTGAATTTAGTTGGATTACATGTTTTGTGGCGCACTATGTTCTTCTACTGGTACTACTGGTTATTTGGGGACCCATCCAGCACTATTTAATATACTGTAGTTTTCCATAGTTTTACCGTTTAATCCGTCCTCTGCTATAGAGCTCCACTGCACGCGCCTGTGTTTACTTTCTGTGCTCTGTTCTCATTGGCCGTTGAAGGGACATGTTCAGCCTTGAGTTGGTGGAGAGTTTACTACGTCCAAAGTCGAAAAAATCAAACATTTGATGTGCTGCGACTGGTCTGAAACGCAATTTTGAGCCAAAAATATTTAGAATCGGGCTAAAAGTCGTGTAGTGTAACCCCAGCTTAAGGCATGCCAAAGAACACTGACTTCATTCAAGCAACCACAAAAGAAGCACGCTAACACGGGTCAGCAGCAGTCCTTAAAGTGCATTTCACAGTCTTAACAAATATCTGTAAAAAGCTGTTCAGTCCGGCTAGACTATGTCTTCCTATTGATACTTGTTACTGCTAAATGTTAATTCAAGCTTATTAAAACTTATTAGCGATACAGAACACCTCTTTAACAAAATAACATCTCTAAGTAAAGCAATGTAAATATCTGAATTTATAAGCACCTGTTTAGTAGTTAAGATAGATAGAGTTAGTATCGGCAGATACTTGAACATGAAATATCGGTATCGGTATCGGAAGGGAAAAGTGGTATCGGTGCATCCCTAATTGAAACAATAGGCAAAAATGTGCAAGAACAAAAAGAAAATGGCTAAAAAACCTCCTGCTATTCGCCCCTTACCCCAACATGCTCACGGAGCACTGGGCTCTGGCTCATTGTTATTTAAAGAGACAGGCTCTGAATGGGGGGAACTGTGTTCACTTTTGAGTATAATATATCTCCTTAAATGTTTACTTCTCATTATTATATACGCTTTACTGAGTACATGCTGCATACTTACTGTCCAGATAAATAGCTGCATATATGATTTTCTCAGGTGACTTACTGCGTATGCGGTGTATAACTCAGCCTCTATGTCGTACACCTGCAAATATTTACACATGAGTATGTCCATGGCAGTGTGTTAGGCCAGACATTTGAACCTGTCAGACGAATGAACAGTGGTTACACACACATTACTGTCACCTTGTCCGGCCACACTCATTTATCCCAAACACACACACACACACCTCCCCACCATCTACCCACCTCTTTAAATCCTCCCAATGGCCTCATGCTCCCTCTCGTTCTCTCCTCAGCTGTCGAGCTGTCATTGGAATATATGTTTCACGGGCGATGGAGGGCCAGTAAAAGCCTCCATTTTTTGTGTTGTTGTAGCTGGACTAACAGGGCTTTCTCTGTCAGCCATAGAAGTCTTTAAAAGTGGATTTCATGTTGGTTTTTTTTTAGCATGTTGCTTTTCTCCATTTAGAGAGCCAGTCTGAGGCCTGATAGAGCCAGACTTGCGCTTTTTTTTATTTTATTTTTTCTGAAAGTGAATTCCGTTACATATGGTGGATGAGTGTTTTTCTGGGATAAAACCACTTTAAAAGCTCAAAGTGGCTCTAGCACCGGGCGTGCTGCTGGAAACCTGAGAGTTGGGCGTGGCTGGTAAGCAAAAGTCCAATAAATTAATGATAAAGTATATTGCAAGCTAATAAATGGTCAGCACTGCTGGTCATGCCATTAAAACATTCAGGAAGCTTTTAATGGGCCGCATAAACTGCACGGATACAAAAGGCATAATAACCCACACTGTTGCTGTCGTATTAAATCACTGAGAGTGCTTCAGGTTTTTTATTTTTGTACTTTACCCTACTTTGAAATGTCAGTGTGTCTTTATACAGCGAGGTCTCAAGGTGAATTTGTATATAATTTACTAAAATACAGATCGTACGGTGTGTGCTAAATATAGTTTGACTGTTGTACAAGGTCTACTAAGTGTAGATCCGTAAATATAACGTAGGTACGTATGCATTTCCGATGCCTACCCAGCATGAAACCTCAATCCCTGGCTCTAAACTTAACACTAATTATAATCTCAAACTTACTAGCAAGAACTCCAAGATTCAAAAGTTTAAGAACAGCTGGATTTTCTGTGGCGTAATGTTATCGTATTAACATTTTAGAACATTTTCTTGACACGTGTGCATTAAGTGAGTCCCTAGTGGACGGGAGTTGAAGTTGTGATGATAAAATGACTACCAGTATTATATAATATACTGCATTTTGCAGATTTGTTGCTGTGTATAGTGTGAATATTTCAAATGACAAATACAGCCTCAGGAACTACTCTGATGTAACAATGTTGTTACATTAACCAGATAAAGTGGAAAATTAAAGCATTTTCAAAGGAATTCAACTGATTTTACTGCATAATTAAATGATTTAGAGTCATTCAGGACTTCTTTCCTGTGTTGTGAGTTTTAGCTACAATACTGATGATATATATACCGTGTTTGCTAAACCATGCCACAATACATTTCTTGTTTTGAACCATGTAATATTCACTCTATGGGCCTTGTGGCCAGCGACTGATAAACAGAACAGCTTCACCAATCATTCCCTTCATGGATCTGCTCCCAGATCAGTCAGAGTCTCTTTAAAAGCCATTTCCATGGGCCACGTCCAACGGCCTCTCGTATTGTTTGCTCATGTTTTCCTCATTCACCTCATGGCCAGTGTGTAATAACGCTGGTCCTCGCCAAAACCAGGGGTCTGCTGTTCTCAGGTCAGATTGCTCTCATTTTTCCCCTCATTGTTCCCTCGTGGCCAGCGTGTAATTGTGGCGGTGTTTGCCAAAAAAGCCTTAGCATGGCTGATCTGTGATCAGGCAATGGCGGATAATTACGGCTCTACCCTCTGGACACTAACAGACACACTAATAAAAATGTCCATAAATTGAATTTGTGTGTTTGCGAGGGAGCAGTTGGGGGGATTCTGGGATATCGGCAGACCTCAGCCTCTGATTGGCTCCAGCCGCAGTGGCAGGGCTTCGATGCTCGACAGCCGATCCTGGAGGCGGTTGCGTGTTTGTGTGTGTGTGTGAGTATGTGTACACGAGGAGAAAAAAGACTGATTTGGGGCCAAGCAAAACAAAGGCTGCTTTATTGCTACTCAGAAATCGTTGAATTGAGTTAGCGCAAACACAGAAGTGGCACAGACATGTGGACAGGGGCACGTGTGTGAGTGTGTGTGTGAGAGAGAGAGACAAATGTATGCTCATAAGTGGGTGTGTAGGTGTTTCTGTGTCTGATATCCTGCTTTAAACCCCATTCCTCAGGGTCTCTCCTATTTCTCAGAGTCCTTCATCCACAGTAGCCACTTGAACTCTGCGTAAGAAACCTTGACAGTTTCCTAAAGCTCTGGCACCGCTCTTGGCCTTTTCCACATCGCTGTATCCTGCCTCGATCCAACTTGTAACCAACAACTAGGCCTGCTTCCTCTCGCTTCAGCCCTCTCTCTGTGCTGTAATCCTTCTCTCCTCTCGCTCTGAGTGATTCTGACAGCACTCTAATGTCTCGTGTGGGCAGGGAGTCATTTTGAACGCTGGATGAATTCTTTTTCGGTGCCAAAGGTAAGTGTTGGGCAGCTTGAGAGGCCGCTGTGGGTTTTCTTCATCATTCTTTGACTCTTAATCTGTCTCCCTTCTCAACATCCTCCTAAAATAGAGACAGTTTGCTGAAGACAAATCTCTCTGTACCTCAGGCAAGACTTCTGACGCCTGGAGTCTGAAGTTTGTTCTTTAGTTCTGCACTGGAGCTGTGAGGTTAATGTAGCTCAAATAAAGGAAGCGTAAGGACACCCATTAGCACCATGTTTATTCTACACTTACAGACTGTAGTCCATATGTTGCTCTGCATACTTAGCGTGCTCCTTTTAACCTTGTATTTCAGTCATCAGGACCACCACAGGAAATGTATGGTTTGGCTGGTGGGTCATTCTCAGTGTTGCAGTAGACCCGGAAAGTCAGTGTATGGACAGTGAATGTAGAGATAAGGAGGTGTTGTTTAAGTTATGACTGATTGGTGTATGACCTATTTTAATGCGTCTTACCCATCTTAGTGAAACCAGCTTCATAGCTACACTGCAGAACTAAAAAAGCCAGCTTCAGAAACCAAACATGTCATGGTTAATTCCATGTATTTGGGCTAGAAATGGACCATGCCTCTCAGCCAAACACAACTGTCTTTAAGTGCATGCGGTGTCATTGCAGTCTGGTCTCAACCTGAATTTGTACTTATTTGCCTAAGAGACCTTTCCCAGAATTCGTACAATGGTTACGAAATATAATTCGCCCCTCGTGGATCTACATGTAAATGTCTGATACCAATCCAGCGGGGAAAAAAAATCTGCCCTAACCATAACCCTAAGCCTAAATGTAATCATAACCTTAACCCTAACAGTAGCTCCGAGCTCCAAAATGTTACAAGCAGCAGGACCTTTTTTGCCTTCCTCCTGTGTAATGTTCTTTCCCAAGTTTAGAGCACAAGTGTGTATGGATTTACACAGAGTGTGTGTATGGATTTACACAGAGTGTGTGTATGGATTTAGTGAACCAAAGGTACCTGTGGATGACCAGTGGATCGCTTAGTGAACAACAACAAAAGACTTATAAAACATAATAAATCATAACACAGAAATAAGCAATAGAAAAAAGGAGGTTCTAACCCTCCTTATTAAGACTTGGACCCTCTCAAAACCATATATATATATAACACATGGTTGCCTTAGTCATAGCACATTGAGACATGACTCTCCCTCTCTCCTTTATGTGTCACCATTCATTTGTGGTTTGTGAACTGACACAGGAGCAGGAACGGACAGTCATTGGGTCAGTTGTCTGTCCAAGTGTACAGTGTTGTCTCAAGGCTGATAACACAGACTTTCCATGGATTACAACTACTTACAATGCATTACTCATTTTCGAGTGCTCAGTACGCAGTTATTGTTGCAGCAACACACACGCGCACAGAGGTCAAATCTATTTTCCATGTCTTTATCCAGAACAGTTCTATGAACCATGAGTAATGACTCTCTTTCTGTCTGGAGAGGAAAGTCAGGTCTGTGCTTTTATTTATTTATTTATTTATTTATTTTTATCAGTGATGTTGTAAAATGAGCAAAGGTTTTTGGACAGCTGCTTACAAAACATTCCTTGTAAAATTAAGGAAGATCAGATCAGGTTTTCCCCATACTTTGCTGAAGTAATACTTCCCTTCGCTTCCTAAAAAGCTTTATATTACATGTTGGAACATTGCTGTGGGATTTTGATTGCCTTCAGCCATTAGTTAACTGGTGCTAATGTTGGTGATGATTCATTCTGTGTTGTATAATTCAGTAAAGCTAGTCTCAGAAGTCCTGAGTGGTGTTCTGTTGTTCCGGGGAAAGCACTTTCACCCGGTTCTTCAAAGATTAGGACCCACACAGAGCAGGTATGATTTGGGTGGTGGATTACACTCCTGGGTGTTGCAATGACACTGATTTGGTGGAGGTGTGTAAGTGTGTATTGTGCTGCTGTGAGGGGATCAGACACAGCAGTGCTGATGTGAGAAAGGAATAATTCATGTTCCACAGTTCACTAATAAAGAATTAAATCTTTTTCAAATTCCCTTTCCCTGCACCATAGAGAAAAGGTTGTTTTTCTCTCTCCTCTTTATCTCTCCTGGAAGGGACTAGTTCCCACCTGTTCTCCACTGTGTGCCGACATGTTTAATTAGGTGTGTTATTTTTGCCCGTTGTCTTTCTACTCTGATAATAAAGTCCTCCATAAATCATGGCACAGTGTCTTTGACTTTGGGGTGTTAGTGTTGGAGCGCTCTGTCCTTCTTTCTTTACACCTCAGCATTGTATCTCCATCCTCAGCACCAGCCTTAGTTTGTTTGGAAGAATAAGACATTCTGTGTATCTAGGAAGGCTTTACACTACAGACTGGAACACTGCTGTGATATGTTGATTGCACTCTGCCACTTTCACATTAGTGAGGCCAGGTACTGATGTTGGATGATACGTATTGGATCACCAAACTCATTCAGTTGATCTCCGAGTTATTAGATGGTGCTCCATCACACTAAAGATCACAGTTCCACTGCTCCTCACCCAAGACCTGACCTCGCTTTAAAGCCCAGTCTACAGCTGAAAGTGGCTGTTCAGAGAAGGGTTTTATGACTGAAAAAGTGAGACATACACCAAGCAATGCTTCAAAACAATGTTGAAGTCATAAATACACATTAGGGAAAATCATAGGCCAGATTTCTGTGGTTGGCCACTTCAAAAGACAATACTGTCATCAAACTCATGAGAAGTGACCATGCCTCTGAGCCATTTTTAATACAACGAGGACAGTTTCCATCCCATTTTTGTTTTCAGCTTTAAACAATTTGAGTCTTTACTCTTAAAATAAATTCAAATTTACACTGTTTGTCTATTACTTTAAAAGGAAACAATCCAGACATGTTTTGTGTCACAATTTTTTTAGTTTAGCAGTGGAGAGATTAGGCTGCTGTGTCTAAGTAAAGGAAGCCCATAGAATGAAACAAATGTTTAGTTTTAAAAATAGAAAACAATACAACTACAACCCTGAAATGGATATGAGGAAAAGATGATTATAATGATGATGATGACAACAATACAAACTTCTTCTTCTTCTGCTTTCGGGTGCTCCCTCCCGTCAGGGGACGCCACAGCAGATCAACCGTGATCCACACCATCAATCTGGCACAGTTTTTACGCCGGATGCCCTTCCTGATACAACCCTCCCTATTTATCTGGGCTTTGGGATAGGCACTGCAACACGAAGCTTTCCAGTGGCTAGGTACACACACTCACACCTATGGACAATCTTCCGAGTCGCCAATCCACCTATCAATGTGTGTGTGTGTGTGTGTTTTTTTTTTTCCAGAGGAAACCCACACGTATACAGGGAGAACATAACAGAGTGGGACTCGAACCCACAACTACCTGCTGCGCCAGCGTGCTGCTCAAAGCAACAATCCAATACAGTACAATCAAATCTTCAAAAATGAAGATTCAAAAGGAGCACCTTAGATTAGGCTTGTCACATTTTAAACAAACCAAAACAGGACACCTATATGCCCCAAACACTTTCAAAAAACCAACATTTCATCAGATTCACCTAGGGATGGGCAATTAATCTGAAATTAATTGAAATCGACTTTCATAACTTCTAATTGACAATCTTTTCTTAATCGGTTATATCAATCATTTTTAAATATTATTATTATTATTTTAAATTCTGTTATGACCCCACTGTGTGTTCATGTACTCTCCCTTTTAAAACCACGCTACCAAGCTGTAGTAACATGACTCTGCCCCTATTTGCCACATGGAAAAAAACCTAAAGGCCAAGGCTGACCGAGCGACTCAAGCAGCTACGACCAAATACAAACACAACGCCTGTGGTTTGGACGTGCTCTATTTTGACTATAATTAATGACACTGAACAAAAAGTTAAATGTAAACAATGAGAAAAAATGACCAAAGCACAGTTACACACCAAATATAAACAGTGCTCAAAAAACAAGCTCCTAGCAACATTAGAAATATATCCCAGATTTAACAGTGGAGCATATTTACAGAGTCTCATCACTGATCAATGAGGGTCAAAAATTACAAAAACAAAATTATTGTTCATTAATCCTGATCGTGGTAAAGTGTACAATTAATCGTGATATTGATTTGCGCTCATATCGCCCAGCACTAGATTCACCTCTAACACTCAGTTTAAATGACAATATTTTAGTAAAAAAAAAACAAAAAAACTGCAATGATATTTACATGAATAAAAAAATAATAATATTCATTGTGCAATTAAAAACACATGTTAAATGTGGGCATTTATTTCTGTCTGTTCATTGCAGCTAATATCAAAATGACCAATGAAAACTGAAAAGTCACATTTCTTTAACATGTCAATCAAAACAAGCCTCCCCCATTCTCCCGGTACTATCTGAGTGTTGGTGCTAAAGAAAAAAACTGATCTCATGTTTACTTATGTGAAATATTATAGCAACATGGCTATAATTAATAACAGTAAGGATTAAATATGCTGACTTTGATCAAATAAAGTAATGATAGACTTTTGCTTATTGCTTTTGCTAAAACAAGGATTCGTAGCTGCAGTGTTTTGGGAGAATACACCGCAGGCTCTGGTTGCACTGAGGTGGATGGGGCTCATTCAATCCATGTTTGCCCATTTTACAAAGTCCATTCTAAACTTTTGTTTCTGGTCACACAGCGACGTTATATAAAAAATGGCGTAAATCCACATGGTTTGTTTTTTCTTTTCTATTGCCTTGTTTACCTCTGCATGATGCGCTACAATAGTGATACATTATCACAGCAGACAGTGTCGTATTCAAGCAGCAGCAAGAATCCATCTTTTCTTTTTTCTGCAGTCTTAAATGTTTCCCCAAGCAACATTTACATTAAAACATTAACTTGTCAATGTTTTCAGTCACTGAAATAATGACAGAAACTAGCTCGGCCTACTATATTGATAAAGATAAGCTAAATTACGTTAACTCATGCTTTGAATGTAACCGTTATTATGGTGATTTTGTTTAGTCAGTACAGCATATTAAGTTCTCACTGTGATATTGGTTTAGACTGTAGTTACCTGATAATGCTAAGATAGGCTGCCATTTTAACTGTCTAAATTTAGCTGCATGGCATCACTTCAAAAAGTGAAATGTAATCCAGTTTCACTTTGTCTGGTGGCAAAACAGTCTGATACCATTGACTGTATGTGTGTTTTATTCAAACGATCACAACCACCCACCCCAAACTCAACATTTAGTCCAATCATCTGCTAACTGTACTCGAGCACCAGCCCTGGGGACAGGACAATTTCATTGACCAAATTATTTTACTGTCTGCCTTTTCTTATGGCAGAATGTCCCAAAAAAATGGACAAATGAGAGCTATGGATGCACACTGCAAGCTCTTGTCCACTGGTGGTGCTGTTTTCCTAGATCTACACAATTGTCTGTTATGTAGCTGAAGAAGAGCAACAGAAACTGCTATACACTGCTGTGGGGAAAATGTAGAAAATCCTGCTGTTTTTAACATTTTGGGCTTAGAGTTAGGCTTAGGTTTAGGCTTATGGTTCGAGATCAGGTTAGATTTAGGGTTATGGCTATGTTTAAGAGCTGGGTTGGGATATTTTTTTACACATGGTAGGCATCAGACATTCACACTGTGTTATCTTCCATCTACATTAGCATTGTACAACCAGTGCAAAGCTAAAAAACCCTTACTGTACACATCATATCTTCAATGACTGATTCTCACAGATGACTGACGTTTTGACTTTTTTTTTTTTGGGTTATTTTATTTTTTGTGACAGTATTTCCTCACTGAAGACTGGTCTGGATGTGTGTTAGCACAGCTCATTTTCTCTCTCTGCTAAAGACTGCCCTCCGTTTGACCCGCCAAGGCTTTTCTTTTTTCCCTCACTCTGCTTCTGAGGCGAGTTTTTGCTAAAATGAAATGAGTGAACGCGCCTCACTCGTTTAATTAAGACCCTCATCTCATCAAATCTGCCTCTCATTAGGGCCTCTCATTCGTCGCAGCTCACAAATTCCCCTCTAAAAAAAGGGGAAGGAGGGGTCGCTAGGGAGGTATAGAAGGATGGAGGGAGGGAACGAGAAGGAAAAGCTAATCTGTGTTTACTGCTCTCTCTTTTCATTTCTCTAACCGATGCCACAGAACAAATGCTGGTTAGGCTGCGTGTTTGATAGCGCGGCGCTCATATTTATTTTGTCGTTTTAAATGCTTGGGAGATGTAAGCGACATGGGAGAGATGATAATGGTCTCCAGCTTGCTTCTTTATTTAATTTGTAGCTCCGCATGCAGTCATCCACTTTAAAATGATCCACGCGCCGTAAAGCCCAGCATGGCCTCCATCATCTGGATCCGCTTTGCTGGCCCAAACAGAGCCACTCTTATCACTTTGTTTGTGTGTCTTTGTGCCTCTGTGTATGCATGGCCTTGTATTTAACTCCTTGAGGGGACTGGTTGGGTCCAAGATGATTGAAATCCCAAATATTTGGTTATGTGTTTTGTTGATGCACCCTTTTTGTTGATGTACCTTTTTAAAGGAATATTTACACACTCTGTACATTTTTTGACAGTGTATCTACAGGATTTAGAATAGGATTAGAACCGGGGTTACAGTAAGGTTAAGATTTGAAGTTGAGGTCATGGTTATGATAAAGTTATGTTGAACCATCATAATATTATTGACAGAGTTTTTTGACCATAGTTTGTTTGAGTGGTCAACTGGAAAAGTGAAAACAGGGCGTAAATTGTCCTTTTTTATTTCAAAAAGATGGGAGGAAATCAAGGTCTTGCTTCAGATCTGAAAAAATCCTCAGCTGTCCACACATCAGGGATTGTTTGGGGGAATATGATGTTCTACACTTCTAGGAAGGATTTACATTAGATATTGGACCACTGATGTAAGGGTTTGATTGCATTAGGGCATTCTAGTTCAGTCAATCCCAGAAGTATCAGATGTAGCTCCTTCACACAAAGTTACAGTTTTCTACCAGTGCTGGAGGGCTTTATATCCTCTCGTCCATGACCGACCATGAGAGGCCTATTCTACTCAAAATGCCTCGCCATTGAAAATATAAACTCATTCTGTCAATGCAGTCAGCTGCATTTAACTGCAATGTTACAATGCAAGATAGTGCTACACAGAATGACACCATATGACCTGTTGTGGTTTTACGTTACTAGTTTACCATACATTCATGAGTGTTATAAAAGGAGGCTTAATTAAACAAACAGAATGCATATGTAATCTCATGTTCGTTTCTTAATTTCAAGACAAATAAGCTGGAATGCAGAGCCTCCACCACAGAAATTGTGGCACTATCTAGTTACTTAAAATTACAAAGTAAAAATAGATCTCAATGGTTACTGCACTTGACAATACCTAACATCACTAAACGGTACTTAAGGTCACTTACCAATAACTAACATTGCTTAGCAATATCCGACCTCAATTAGCATCACTTGCATCTCACACAAATAGAAAGTGAATAGTGAAAGCTAAAAACAATAAGAAGAAATAGACGTGTAGGTCAAGAGAAAAATCTGCCAAATAAAACAACAGGCTCTACCAATTTTTACCAATTTTGTGGACCAGCTTCTAAGACTGAACTTTGAATGCATAGATGGTCCAAGATCCCTGCAGAGGTTGTTAAATAACGACCAGCTATGGTTACTCCTTGAGCCCAGCCCATGAGTACCCAAACCAACCCCCCCACCCACCCCCTCACTCCAACCTACCCACTTTATCATCAACAACTGTAAATCCACACTGGCCTCTCTGGTGACTAAGGCTGTACCTAGCCCCTCTGGCACCGTTAATGCAGGCTCAGTGGCACCCGTTCCATGTGTATAGTCCACATATATACAACTTGTGGGATATCTGTATTGTGCTGCAATTGTATGAAAATTATGTAGATGTGTGGGATCATGTTTGTGGGGACTGGAGATGTCCCTACTATAAGAAAAATAAAAATATTTTGGCAAGTGGTAGCACCCAAAACCTCAGACACATGAAGAATGTACCACTACGGTAGGCAAAGGAATACAAATTTGCAAGTAAACGTGACAGACAAGGAGATATACAATGACGGAGCAGTGATGCAGATACTAAAGCTGGTCATTTTGCATGCAAACTTTCTGCTGAGATTTGAATGTGTTCATCTGTCATGTTTTACAGAAGGTGGTAGGCTATGCAAAGCTCTGGGTGTCTGCTGTGATCACTGGGTTGACATTAACCAGGTTTGCGAGGGACGGGGCTGTGATTACAGGAGAGCTGCTTATCAGCGAGTAATGGAAATGATTTAAGAGCCCATGTTTCAGCTGTGGGGTTTGTGTCCTGACCCTGGAACCTACTGAGAAATCCCCTTTGCTGTGACCTCACACATCTGTCACGTTGTTATCTTAGATGCTGGGACAACCAGTGTTACCTGTTCTAGTAGCAGAAAGAAGACACCTGCTCTGCTTGTCCTCAGTTGTCAAGTGCTGGCTCCAGAAATGTGTTCTCTGGTTTCGTACTGGCGTACAGGAGGTGCAGAACAGAATGGTAAGAGCCAGATTTCACCAGGCACCACCTGAAACTTGAGAATCAGTGAACCTCATGGAAGATTCCCCTATATCGTTGCTGGGCTAACTGTAGATATATGCAGTCCCCCAAGGTAATCTTAATTTCTACTGCATGCCTATGACACCTACCTAACTACATTGCAATGACAAGTGATATAAAGACCTCACAGTTGAGCTGTACTCTAGGGCAGTGTTCATAAGGCTTAATCACATTTATATAAACTCATCACCATGACAACTGACAGGAAGATTCAACAGTAGCACCTTTTTTTAAACCTCCATGATACCTACATAACTATGTAACCATGACAACTAAGACTCACAGTAGCACTTTAAGGCAGTGTTTATAAAGCTGCATGACACCTACATAACGTCACCATGACAACTAATATAAAGACTCCACAGTAGAACTGTTCTCTTTGGCAGTGTTCATAAGGCTTTATCTCATCACCATGACAACTGATAGGAAGACCTCACAGTTGCAGTTTACTCTTAGGATGTTCATAAAGCTACATGGCTTCTATGAAACTATATTTGACAATGGCTATCAAGACCCCACAGTCACACCTTAAAGTGACCTAAATACGTTACTGGGCCAACTGATATGAAGACCCAATGTCACTGCCCGATTTCGACTGCGTATGCGCTGACCTTCACACATATAGCTTATAGCAGCAAAGAGACAGTTTTCCAAAGCAAAGAAAAGCTTTATCTTCATGAGTGAGTAACGCTGTGTGTTTAAACATGAGTTAGCCTTTCCTCACTGTCCTCTACATTTTTAAACACCTAGGGAACTTGCAAAGTGTGTTTATTTACAACTGACGATATCCACATTGAGGTGGCATAAGAGAGCAGTATCTCTTTACAATTATACTTGAAGAAGAAATTAGTAAAATATTGGAGATATCAGTAAAGTGTACACAAGCATGGTGTCCTGCGCATGTGCTGTCCAAATCAGGCAGCGGCGCAAATCACACCTACATAAATATGTAACCATGGCAACTGATGTATATACTCCACCGTAGCAATTTAAAGCAGTTTTATAAAGCTACATGCCACCAACATAAGTATGACAACTGATATAACTGATATAAAGACCCCACGGTATAAACTGTACTTGAGGACGGTTATTCATAAGGCTGCATGACAACTTCGTAAATATGTAACCATGACAACTTACATAAAGACACTGCATTAGTACTTTATTCTAAGACATTGTTCATAAGGGTACAAGACACTTACATACCCATGTTTACCATGAATACTTCAGACAATTTGGTGATGTTTAAACATGATAACTTTATTAAGATCAGGTTCTGATGTTGGATCCTACTTCAACTCATTCCGACATATTGGATGTATCTCTGTCCTTGTCTGAACATATAGTTCCAATGCTCCACTGCCCAATGGTAGTTAAGTTTTGACCCCCTAGCCAGGTTATTGACACCCCACCACCAAAACAGTATCTCTGCAGCATTGAGAATATTCCACCACCCAAATAATACCTACCCTGTGGTGGTCCTGACCATTGAAGAACACAATGAATAGGAGCTAACAAAGTATGCAGAGAAGCAGATGGACTATATTTAAGGACCCTTGCAGGTGGTCTATCATTCTAGAAACCAAACTGGCTCACTGTAACACTGTGGTATCTTTAGTTTAGCAGAAATCAGAGAAAGACTTACTCTTGAGGGTTTCTTGGGCTACCAGGGACAGTGTGGTCAGTTAAGCTTTTCCAGCTGTTGTCGCCAAGGGAGATGGCAAGGTAACGGAAGACCTGATCTGAAGTAAAGATGATGTTTCTGAGAAGCTTTATAACTTGAGGCTTCTGATAAACGAGTTGTCATCATCAGGAGTGTTTAGTTTATGGAGAGGAGAAACAATTTCAGCGTTCCTCTTGTTTTGAAAACAAACGAGGTGGAGATGAGAAAGCTGTTTGCGTGCAGTGTAAAGCAGCGATGACGAGTCAACAAAACTGACCGTCGTTGCCAGTTCTGGGAACAGGTTTTTTGTATCTTTACTTTGCTCATTTCTAATCAGAAGTGTTCTGAAACTCTCTGTGAAGGCCAGTCACATTGACAAATTGCAGTGCACTACAGGAAATATAGGGGGCAATGTGGGTGTTACGTTATTTATTTATTTACATTATTGTCACACAGTTGCAGGTTTAAATGATGATGTCATAATGGTGGGTAAACAGAAAGTGACACATGGTAAAATGTATTCAGTTGATTAATGGAATAATACATTATAGATACATTTATTATTATATATTGGAAAAAAATCATTAGCTTTGGGTTTGTGTGTGTGTGTGTGTGTGCCTGTGAACACCTGTTCTTCACCGATGGACCTCCTCCTGTCTGTGTTGTGTTAAGCTTGTGTGTGATCATCTTTTTTTCTGTCACTGCTTTCTATAATGATTTTTTTTTTTCTAGTTTTAAGAGTATTGCTTTACTTCATCTGGCAAGTTGCTGCCTGTGTGTGTGTGTGCTTATGGGTGGGGGTAGGTGACCAGCTGTGTACCAGCTGTGTGCCCATGGAATGTGCAGCAGTACAGAGACTAAAGCATTATGTAGAAACACACCCACATGTGTATACGTTTCAACTAATACATATAATACAAGGTCAGCGTTAATGGCTGTTCTTAGCGTGAAGTATTCCTTAATTACCACATTGTGTATAATTAGGTCTGAGGTCAAAATCAAAGCTGAGTGACCCGTAGCTATTAGGCCAAACTAATGTTTTTATCTCTGGTGTCTTGGAGATATTGTGATGAGGTCATATGAGCTTTGCCTCAACAACAACAAATACTGTTGCTGTCGATACAAAACCTTGCATTTCATTTGAAGTTTGAGGAACAGTTTTTGTTTGTTTGTTATTTTTTGCATTATTTTTTATCTAAGGAGGGTTGGCTGTTTTAGATTATGTCAAAAAGTGGTGAAAATTATGATAGAATGTTATGTTCTGACAGCACAATATATCTCTCTACTGTAGTTTTTTCTTCATCACTCAGTTTAGCAATGCTAGGCCAGGCTTGAATTTACAGAGTGCTGCTGCAGGCAGGAATGCAGCTGAGCTGTGATGCCAAAGCCGCGGTGGAGCTGCATGTGTTTGTAATTGGTTTCTTCAATGTTTATGTCTCCATTCACAGTCTTTGTTTAGCTTTGTGTAACTCATATCATGATGGCAAACTGAGAAATTGCAAACTTCTGCGATGGCCACCAGATGAACCCAGAGAGACATTTCAGTGGTGTCATTTGTGTGTGTGAGAGTGTGTTTGTGTTGTCAGTGTCAGGACGGGCAAATTATTCAGAAGATAAAGTTCTTTTCGCTTAAGGTAAGGATCAGGTTTAAAAACACGCACAGACATATTTAATAAAATATTGTCAGTTATTTGAAATGTATAAACAGACCGTATCACAAAGTCATGCACTTATATACGAAAGATATTCAAACATATTTCAATATATAGAGTTTTAAAATGCAAGACAATGGAACTCCTAACATCCAAACCTGGGTTACAATAAGCAGACATTAATAATATTAATAAGTTTCGATATGAAAAATACCTCCACCATTTGCTTGTAAATCTGAACTCTTGTTATTTGTAAAGAATGGATACTGTAAGTTCTTGAGGCTTCTGTGAAATATGTTTGTTAACCTTTTTTTCTGTTTCTGTAAATTTACTTTTATTTCACAGTGTATTTACTACATATAACTTTGATTTTACC
>NC_089820.1:48647906-48670406 GCF_029633855.1 Hoplias malabaricus
CCCCTGCCCACTGGTGGTGCTGTTTCACTAAATGCATGTCTCTGATATGTACCCAAAGAAGGGGTCAGTTTTAGGGTTAGGTTTAGGTTTACATTACACTTAGGGGTTGTTTTAAAGCTGCTTTCTCACTAACAAAAGCAACAGCAGCTGAAAGCTACAGCTCCAAGCTATTGGCCTCTTTTCTACTGCAGGGCCCAGTGTTCCAAACCCGTTAACCCAGTTACAGATTCTTTTTCCATTGATAAATCTAAAATACACTCTGAGAATACTGAACGAGGGTAGCTATATGGGCTTCTCTGCAGGCGTTTGCAGGCTATGTGACCAACTTGTGTGGTCAAGGTGTGTTATAGCTATTAACGTGTCATAATACACATTTTTAAAAATAAAGGTGGAGGTTGTACTATTTTACTTAACTGTTAATCAGGACGTCCCCATTTCATTTAAGCCCTCCCATTAAACACTTAAGTAGCCTTGAGTAGGTTTAGCTGAGCCTGGTTTACTCAGCATGGTTGTAAACATTTCTGTGTGGAAAAGCCACCTGAAAGGTTACCCTCCGTGCCTTGCAGTGCGCAAGAGGTCGTTCATTCACTAATGTGTGTTCTGTAACGCTTCATTGAGTTCCCGGTTGTGGTAAATCCTATGCCTACCCAGAATCATTGGGCACAAGGCAGGAACAAACCCTGGACAGGGCACCAGTCCGTCACAGTGCATAACGGACTCACATTGGTGGACAATTTCAGCCAATCCACCTTCCAGCATGTGTTATTGGACTGTGGATGGGAAGCTGGACCACCTGGAGGACACCCGTGCAAACACAGGTAGAACACACCAAAGTTCTCACAGACAGTGGCCAAGGTGGGGATGGAATACAATCCCCTGAGGACCCTGAGGATCTTCTATCCATTAAATTCTGGACTCCGATAACTGATAACCAAGATGCCCAAAAGCATTAAACTGCAGTTTCAGGAGTGGTCCTACATTGTATTGTTGTCTGCAAACTTGAATGGCAGGGTCTACACTCAACTCCAAATTCCAAACTGTTGATCCTTTAGCCTCTGGGTTCTTTCATTCAGTCCCTCTTACCAGACAGCCATCTTCACATTAATCAGAAGAAAAGAGAACATATGGACAGTGGGAGAGGATCATGTCAGAGTGCAGGGCGGAAAGAAAGGCCCGGAAAAATAAAGAGACCAGCGAGCGGCTTCAAAGCACCATTTCCATAATTGCCCTGTAAGTCGGCCGTGATGAGTCGAAGGGATGGAGAAAAGCACAATCTTTCAGTTGGATGAACGGCAAAGGCTCTCACCTCCTCTCCCTCCCTCTCTTTCTCTCCATCCTCACCCCCTCTTTCTCTCTACCCTCACCCCCTTTTTTGCCCCCACTTGTTGCCTTTCGAGGGGCCAGTAAAAGAATTCCTCTCTCTAAACTAGGTCAACAATAGGCATGAAATCAGCAGGCCCACACGGCTCCTCCCATTGCCCCAGAGAGTGTCACTCTTCTGGGGGTTTTTGTCATCAGGTCTGCCCGGACCATAAGCAGCACACAAACAAGACACATATCTGTAACTGAGGTTCACAAGTCCATTGCCTCATCACTTGCCAGCCAATGTGCACTTAAATAAATAAATAAATAAATAAATAAATAAATAAATAAATAAATAAATATATATATATATATATATATATATATATATATATATATATATAAATAAATAAATAAATAAATAAATAAATAAATAAATAAATATATATATATATATATATACAATCAATAAATAAATAGATATATAAATAATAATAGATAAGATGCTCATTACGATATAGTAACAATGTTATTACATTATAATAGACTACTTTTCTGCTTACAGGTTCAGACTGATTTTGACTGTTTCTGTTGATCCCTGTAGTGGATTTCACAATGAACAACATTATTTACTCACTCTTAATTATATAAATATGCCAAATATTTCACCAGTTGGGAGGAATTCCCCAGCTATAGGGTGGTATAGATTCACTAAGAATATAAACATGTAACGTAAACATATTTGGTCGCAGGCAGTGTTTGGCCAATTTCCTGGTGCATTGTGGAGGGCTTTGGGAAGAAAAGTAATCCTCGACTTCAGCAGGCCTGGGCCGGGGGAAGGCGTGAGCTTCTTGGCAATGGTGTAAAACATGATTTTGGGGGTAAATGTGGATATCAGGCCTGTGCGAAGGTGCAGGAGAGGTTTGGATGGCCTGCGGCTTTAGCCATAGTGACAGCGTGGAACATGTGTTCTCTAATCTGGGCCTGGTTCTCTTGCGTCCCCTCGCAGGTCACCAAACATGCTGGGCTTGCTTGTGAAAAGAGCAATGTGTGTGTGTGTGTGTGTGTGTGTGTGTGTGTGTGTGTGTGTGCGTGTGTGTGTGTGTGTGTGTGTGTGTGTGTGACTAACAATCAGCAGCGCCTCATAAAAGGATTAGTGACCTCCGCAAAAGAGTGCAGGGCTCTTCAAAGCCTCAGCAGGGCCACAATAGCGCTGACATTTGTCCGTCCCGAGACGGGGGCCACAAGTGGCGGGACAGGGGCCTGCTCTGGTGCTTTCTGACAGTGAGGGGAGGACAGGGGGACAACCTCCTTTTCACAGCCCACCTTTGGCCCCTTCCAACGGGCCGCCACACTGCTTATGTACTCCTCCATTTTTCTCCATTCATCTTGAGGGCTGCTGATGGCTCCATTGGCCCAAGTTCTCTCTCTCTCTCTCTCTCTCTCTCTCTCTCTCTCTCTCTCTCTCTCTCTCTCTCTCTCTCTCTCTCTCTCTCTCTCACTCTGTCAGGGTCGCCCCTCTCTGTCCCAAGTCTCCATGTCAATGGCAGGCCAGAAAGATAGATTAGATTTCACTTTAATGATTCTGTGTCGCTGCACTTTTTTTTTCTTATCCCATCCAAATTGGTATTTAACAATGCATTCTTCCCCGAGCGCGGCGTAGCTATGGACCTCTTCCATTGATGTGCCTGCGGAGTGGTGCTCGCAGATAAAAAGCTTTAGTGCTGCCTTATAGACTGAATTGCCATTTGCTTGGAGAGTGTCAATAAGCTCAGGCTTTCCCACAGCTGCTCTGATGCTCAGTGTTTAATGTTGTTTTATTATTATTGTTATTATTAATATTAATTATTATTATTGATTATTATTATTGTACTTCCTCAGATGGCTTGGAGATAAGATGTCATTGCCTTAACATGCAAAGAGCCAAATGAAATCTCTATTCATATTTATGTGCTAGCATTAGAGGTGGGCTGGACAAAAATACATCGTCATGACACTGTCACTTTAAGATGTTTTTGTGCAGTATATATATTCCGTTTTCATCTCACTCACCGGTTGGTTAGGTCTTCAGGAGCTGACCTAAAGGCCTAACCTGGCCAGTTAACAGATACCATAAACTGGAACAGACAGTGGAACCACCCAGTCACAATTTTACTTCTGGTTGGTGGAACCAGTTTTGTTTGTTAGACATTAGTCAGATGTTAGAAATTGAGGGCTCTCTACTGAAGAAGGCTATATGATAAAATATAAAATATGAAAATGTGTCTATTAAAAGCTTCAGATTAAACAATAAATGTCCTTCACAGGTAAGTAACATTCAAACTAAATCTAGAAGAGACAAAAATGCTAATGAGAATTAGTGTTAGCTTAGCATATTAGCATGCTATTAGAATCCCTAAGGGGGCTAGCAGTAAAACTGATTCATCACTATTGTGATTAACAAGTGCCATTTTATACTTTGTCTTTGTGTGTGTGTGTGTGTGTGTGTTCATTGCATAAGTCTTTATATGTGTGTATTTGGTATGCAGGTCTCTGTGTAAATGGGATGTATGCATGCATTGGGTATGTAGGTCGTGTGTGTGTGTGTGTGTGTGTGTGTGTGGGTGTGTGTGTGTGTGTGAGAGAGAGTGTGTGTGTGTGTGTGTGAGTGAGTGTACATAGCTGAGCATAGCTGCCAATGCTTGAAGGGAAAAAAAACCAGATGAATTTCTGTTAATTATTGCACATTAAGCACCAGGACATCTACTTAACACAGAATAAACTAAAGAGCACCACCAGCGGCTTCTGCCTATAGCGACAAGCACAAGGGCTATTTATTCGCTTTATATGCTTAGGAGAAGATTCATATGGGGAGACCATTGACTGAATAGATGCATGTTTCCAGCCAAGCATCTCACCAAAAACATCATTTCTTTATGGATATTTTACAATATCTATATAAGATGCACACCTGTATTAAGCCATATATTACTTGCATCACTCCTTTCAAGTATAAACACTTGTACAGGGAGTAAATAAAGTCTTGAGCCTCACTGTAGTTCCAGTGATGAGTAAATATGCAAGTCCCAGACTGAGCTTGAAGCAAAACAATATGTAATTTTAAGCATTTGTTTTCGTGCGAATGACTTAATATTGGACTATGTATTCCCTTCAGTTGTATATGGTGTAGCCCAGAACCAGGCGTAATCACTGTCCAAAAACTATAAACAAGAGACTTGTCTAAAGCAAGATCTAAAATACAGCGCTAATTGTCACTTAATTTGGCTCAGAGTACCCAGTGCTCTCTGTCATAAAGTATGAAGTGCATCAACAGGATAATACTATAGTCTTGATCTGATATAAAAGTCTTATGTTAATGGACTCAACTATGTTAGTGAATCAAACGATGCTTGATGATACACGTCAATTTTGATCTGATATGTTACATTGCCCTGTAAAACACTGCAAAAATGTGTATTACCAACTGAAACTAAGAGCGACCTGTGATCTAACGCTCGTGCAGTGTCCAATGTCTACATCTCTGAGCTATGTACCAGGTACTCGAGCCCACCGGACCGTCTCAGACTGGACACCGTTGTCAATAGTTAAATAAATAATAATAAGCAGGAGTAAAAAATGCGTCAAAGTGAAAATTCACAGCATCCGCAAGAAGAAAACTGAAAATAGCGCAGAGAATGAATCGGGGACATTCCAGGTCACGCGAGACTCTAATAATATATATTTTTGTATCCGAAATGTCTTTGTACTTGAACAAAATGATCCTCAGGAAATGGTCTTAGTCAATGTTAATAAAGCAGTATAGTTATTAAAACGCCCATAATCCACATTTTATTGTTATAACTCGTTGTTATTATAATTATGTAGATAGTGAGTTTAGCATTTTGAGACTATTCTTAACACTGTGTAGCACATGATCCTTTAATGACCTAATGCCCTCTAATACCTAAATCCACCCCTATCCCCATGGGAATTCACTACTTTTAATACTGTTATTTTCCCGACTAGTATTTTTTTTTTTCATTGCACGTCTTAATTTCACGCATGTTTCCCCGTAGAATCGTAACATTTGTGATTAACAGCTTTCTACGTGACTCCCTGGTGCTTAACACAGGTGCAGTTCAGCTGAAGTCCGTTTAGATCAATTTTATATACATTTTATATTAATACCTGAAGGTATCTATGTGGAGGGCTTGGAACTTGAAGAGTGCAAAAGAGATTTTACGGCGGGAAAATGTTTAAAAGTAGCCGATATTTAAGGCTAATATCAATGGCATCTGTGCAGTTCAAACATGGAGGCAGTTTTGTTGGTGAATGTTAATAAAAACAGACAGATCAGTGTTTGATTAAGTGTGGGTTTTGTTCTTGTGTAAAATTTGCCACATTCTGTTTAAACCCTTCGTATAAATCATTAAAAAAGCGTATACACAGCGGTTGATAGAGGAATAGAACCCATACCAGATTTCTGTGAATATGATTGCCGCTTTGTATAATGTCCCACGTTTGAACATTTAGCTTTTATTCTGTATTTCACTTGGCGTTGTATTTGAGTATTCACGTGGTTCTGATGGCGTCAATCAACATTCACGTTTATCTGGTTGATTTTAGCGTTTTAAAACCAACAGGGAAATAATTCATTTTACCAAACGGACCCTCAGTCGGTACATGATTGTAATCAATATTCCCACAGCAAACCTCAGAAATCCAGATTTGTTAAAGTGCTAAAGCGGTAAATATCTTCTTTCTCGCTAACGTTGGCGCTAAAACGTCATTATCTTTACCTCTATGATTAAAGGAAAACAAGGTCAAAACATAGAAAGATACTGAGCGGACTGTAGAGGGAGCTCCAACTCCAACTTTGCCAAAGTTTTCTCAGGCCCACAACAAAGCTGCTGCCATGCAAATGGTCTTGGAGTTGGGTGGTGTTTGTGTGTGTGTGTGTGTGTGTTTGGGGGGGGGGGGTTGCAAACATAAATAAATGATTTCTCAGTGTATCGAAGGCATATGGCAAGCAGCGCCGCATCAACTTCTGATTAGAATTCATTATACATTTTTCAGAAACAATCAACAACCAAAACCTGTAAATCACAATTCAGATGAGAGCAGTGGAAAAAAAGCAAATTCATGAGAGCTTTCTCTTTTCAGAACCTATGAATATTGATCGTAATTTCTCAAATTTGTTTTCCGTTCAATCCCAAGAATCGACGCGTTTTTCAGACCAATGTAAATGAAAGTATTATTCATTTCATATTGGCTTCTACGCCTCAACGAGGATAATCCCCGTCCATTAATGGCCAAATGTGCGATTCAAGACGGAGCTAATTACAGTTAAGTCCCTGCAAGTGGAAAAAAACACTTCAAAATCATCCAATTCACAGCCATAACCTCCAGTGAACTTTCCCCCCAACGCCCCCTAAAGCCCCTCAAACACAGCTGTGAATCACCAGCATCTTTACAATTTTTAACACCCACAGTTCCCCTTAACGACCCTAAAAATAAAATGACGGCATCGCGTGAAGTTGCAGCGGTTCATTTATTAGCCAAAATATATACTTTCTTGTACAATTTTGGATCACAATTATGTACATGTTCTTTACGTTATATATACAAAACAAGGTCAACATTAAATCCTCACAGAACTTACAAAACCAAAAAAGAAGGAGAAGAAAAATAAAAATAAACTCACAGACTACAGTTTCTTACAGCATTGCATTAGCAATTTTACACAAGACATGCTTACAAGGTAAGTATACAGAAGGGGTGTTATTCCTTTTTTTGTTTCTTTTTTTTTTTACATTCCTTTAAAACAGATTATTAAAATGGAGATTTATAAAAGACAAAATAGCCCCTCCAAGGAGGAGAAGAGGGCCGATAATAGCGTGGTAGCTTCTGAGGTTGGTTCTGAAGCCTACGGGAGACATGGGAAATTAAGAATAAAAGGTTTGGGAATAAGGGGTGGAAAATTCAAATTAAAATGTGAAACTTAATTGCGCTAGCGCGAGCACGTGTGTTATTACTGCTTTGAATTGGATTTGAATTATTGCCAAACGACGCGTTGTTCGAGATTACAGCTTTTCTTGGTTTGTGTCACATAGTCAGCGCTCCAATTACATTACAACTGAATCAGGCGGGTTTTTTTTGTTTATTTTTGAATAGAGTATGAAGCTTTTTCAAAATGTTTTCTCTGCTTCCAAGGCACTACATCTTTATATTTTTCTGGAAATCATAACAACAACAAATCGAATCAGAGGCCTGATTGGAATGAACACGTCTGGGAAGGTTTGCAACCTCTCTGTTGTTTGTTTGAATAAAAGCTAAGGCCTAAAGCCGGTCAGCACATATTCCAAAAATGTCAAGTTTTGTTTTGTTTTGCTTTTGCATCCCCCTTTCTGCGCTTTCAGAAATGATCCAGTTGCAAGTGACCAACAGAAATATATGCAAATGTCCTCAATGTTTTTCTTTCCCTCTGCTTGAGCATGCTCCCTTTTTCTGACATATAGGCACACCTCATGCCACATTTGAAGTGTTTGTTCTGTGAAGCCGTTGACAGTAGAGGCTTTTCTTTGTTTGTTTTTGAAAAATACACGCTTTAGGACTGTTTGAAAAGGAAAGCCTTGTTCTTGAATAAGTGTCCAAAATCCTCCGCTCAGTCTCAGTGCGGGTGGCATGTGCCTGTGGCCGAAGTCTGTGAGCTGGGGGAGCTGCGCCCCTCCGCTTGTCTGTTGGAGTATAGGGCCGAAGCCTGGTTGGTCAGTCCCAAATAATGGTTGGAGTTCAGTAGCGCGAGCTGGTGCGCGGAAAACGCGCGGTTCGCCCAGTTCTGGATTTTCCCCACGGGGCATGAGACAAGTCTGTGAGGTGGGACGATAGGGTGGGGGGTGCTGTTGTTTGGGGGAGACTTGCGGGGGTTGTCCGGGGTGGTCGCTGTCTCGGCCAGAGACCAGATCTTGGGTTTTTGGGCCGGGGGCGCGTTGTTGTCGTTGGGGGGTGAGTTCTGGACTTGGTTCAGTTTGCATTGCTCGTTGTTGGCCGCCTGTGTTTTGAGTTCCAGTGAGTGGAGGAGATGCTGATGCTGGTGGTGATGATGGTGGTGATGGTGGTGGTGGTGTAAGAGGTCCACGTCTTTGCCCTCTTTGACCACTGCCTTCAAAAACTTGTGCTCGGGCGCGTGTAAGTCCTCATAGCCGTCAGAAATCTCGGAGTCGCAGCTACCATCCAGCTTCAGCTCGTCCTGCTCGTCTAGCTCGTCTTTGTTCTCGATGTTCTCCGTATCGATGTTCTCCAGATCTATCTCCTCGTCGTCCTCGCGCTTGTCGCCGTCCTCACCCTCGTGCTCGCTGCCGTACACGTTGCCCTCTTCGTCCTCGCTGCGGTTCCGTGGCGCCCACGTCATCTTGTTCTCCTTCTTCAGCCTCCGCCGGGCGTTGGCGAACCACGTGGACACTTGGGTGAGGGTCATCTTGGTGATGATGGCCAGCATGATCTTCTCGCCTTTGGTGGGGTATGGGTTCTTGCGGTGCTCGCTCAGCCACGCCTTCAGTGTGCTGGTGCTCTCGCGCGTCGCGTTCTTGGGTCTGGACGGGTCACCGAACTGATACTGACCGTAGGGGTAGAAAGCAGGGTGATGGGGGGCAAACGCCGCGTGCTGGACGCCGGGACTGTCTTTGAGTTCATACTGGGCCCCCTGAAACATTCAAGGAAAGCGTTTTATATTAGTATGGCATTCGAAAAATACATTGCAATTCTTGTGCCAATATTTCACCTTGCTCTTTTTAAAATGTGTTTATGTATTTTTAAAACATCACGTGAGAGAAATGACATGTTTTGTTTATATTAAGTCAAAATATACATCATCTACAAAAAAAAAAAAATAATAATAATAAAAAAAATAAATAAAATTCCCTGTATTTCACAATTACTCTTTATTTAATAAACCTAGAGCTTTAGGAAATATCAGTATATTGTTGAAAGTACACGTGTCCTGCACAAATTATGCCGTTTTTAATATTTTATTGCGTATAGTTTTAATTAGTTTAACTCAAGAATTAAACACAAAAAGTGCAGTGTCATTTTGGAAAGCGATATAAAACGTCAAATTACACTTATTTCCATTAGAGACTGTGCTTTTTTTCTTTTAATCTTGAACATCAACTAAACATTATTATTTGACTTTGATATCCTCGCTTCTGTATGGAAGTGTATTTATAAACATTAAAAACGTAATAATAATAATATTTAATAAAAACATTTTAAAAATAGTAAATATTAATCTACGATTTTTAACAAAGAAATCGCTTTAATTAAATGTGCGTTTAATAAAAGTAATAAGACAAAATATTTACAATGTTTACGTTTTCATCTCATTAACACAATCACAGTTCATTCTGCTTCCTCTGGACGAGGGTTATTTTTATGTTATGAATTCCTGTGGAACCTATGTTTACATTTGAATCTAATTAATTCACACCTATTTTTCCCCAGTGAGAAACTTGTTCAGCTTCAAACCCACTCTTACATTAAAGTGTGTACACCCTGGATCAATGGGATGTCATTTATTTATTTATTCTTTAAACATAATAATGATCATTCTTATTATTACTTATTATTATAACATTCTCTGAGTGAACAAATAGAATAGAGCATTTTTAACTAAGTGCACAGTGTCACTTTATAAACGGACATTCACAAATTATAATAAATAAATAAATAAATAAATAAAATCATTAAACATGTCCTATCACATTTACACAGAATACATTTTATGATCTCATATATTTATTTATTATAGAAGATCAACAAAACATGTAATGTATCCAAGAGCGGGCAATCCTATGCATTATATCAACAGAAGTCACACCAGCACATTTATAAAGTCATGTAACACCAATGAAGTGATGCTTCTGCTGCGATTTTTTTAGAAGGAAATTTTTGTTTGAGAAAATAATAATAATCTAAAAAGAGAACCAAAGGAGAACCATGTGGTTGGTCAAGTTTTACTCAGTAGAAGTAAACAAGTAAATATTAATGTGACTTCAGCGAGTCCACGCGCTTGCGCTGCTCCTTATTTCCGTGGCGTTTTACACTCCACCCGCGAACCTAAAAACTTCTAAGACTAGTTAATTTGTTACTATTCGTTCGGCCCGTATTTTGTATTTACCGAAGGGAGTCAACAACAAAGTTCACCGTTGGTTTGCAAAGGCTGGCTCTCAGTGGAATGCCATGTTCGGAGCAAGAAAGATGGCGACGTTAAAGTTTAAAATATAATATATATATATATATATATTTTTAAAAAGCGGAAGCTTGAAGAAAGAAAGAGAGACTCACCAGCTGGTTGAAGATGGACAGTTCGTTGGAATACGGGAGGAAAGCTCCGTATGTCTGCGCCGCAGTGAACGGGGATCCGTACATGGAGGACAGCACGCTCGAGAGCGCCCCGGACGCGCTGAGCTCAGCCCCGCTGCGCACGCCATTCACCGCGCTCACGCCTTGCCGCTCCTGCGGGTAAAGCGGCCGGATGTACTGGTATCCCAGCTGCGGGAAAGACATGGTGGGAAAGGGGAAGGGAGGAAAAAAAAAAAAAAAAAAACTAAAGAAAACAAACAAACAAGAAAAAAAAACGCCGAACCGAGCCGAGCACAACAACAAAGTGGCTAATCTCGGTGCGCGCGAACGATATCCACTTTTACGGCGCGAAGGCAAAGGGAAGTGTGTATTTCCTCCACAACGGCCGAGTGTAAGCGATCCGCTCGCGCTCTCTCTCACACTCTCTCGCGCTCTCTCTCTCTCTCTCTCCCCTCCCTCGCCTCGCTCCCCTATTGATCTGAACGGACTAAGGTCAGGTCCTTACAGATTGCCTTAGATTATTGGGACTCCTTGCTCTGATTGACATTTCTAGTCGTTCAGAAGCTCCTCCTATTTCTCAAGGCTCACCCCTCAAACACACATATTTATTCTCTCTCTCTCTCTCTCTCTCTCTCTCTCTCTCTCTCTCTCTCTCTCTCTCTCTCTCTCTCTCTCTCTCTCTCTCTCTCTCTCGTTTTTTTCTCCTTGCTCCGGACAAGCGCGCGCACCGTTCTGACGTCGCGATCTCTTATTTGAAAGACTTTCCAATCTCATTTTATGGCTCGCCAATCATTTCGCCCCCTTCTATCTCTGTGCATATTTTTCTGGCACTAACTTTTTTTTTTTCTTCAGGCGCTAATTCTTTTTTCGTGGACATCTCACGCGGACGGTAAACACTTCATTGTCGCTTTCTTTTTTAGTCTTTTAAGCGTCTGCATTTCGTCCCGCGTGTATTCTCCACGGCATCCACGGCAAAGAGACTTCACTGTAGTGAAGAGCTCCAGAGATTTAGAAAAAGGGGGGTGAAAAAAAACACTTGGCAAACTTAACCGCGTAGAAAATCGCCGTCCAGTACAAAGAGAGAGAGAGAGAGAGAGAGAGAGAGAGAGAGAGAGAGAGAGAGAGAGAGAGAGAGAGAGGAAAAATGCTTTTGACGACCGTTTTAAGCTCAACTAACGCGGAGCAGGCGAGTCGGTGTCCGTTTACGCCTTTAATTTGAGACATGAGACCCAGTTGGCAAGTTACCGTTTGACTTCAAAGAGTAAGTTGACCGGAGTGGCGAAGTCCGGCGATTAGCGCCGTGAACAATGGCAGCAAATGCAGTCTATTGCAGTTTTCTAGACTCCTAGATCTTAGAAACCGTAAGAAACAGCTGTTACATTGTCATTACACTCTTATTATAAAGTCGTTACATATATTGCATTTCATTTTACGTTATTATTGTAATTGCATCATTTTAATTAACACAAGTGCATCAAAATACTGTAGATCATTGCTCTTGATTGTGTGAAAAATTATAGATTTATATATTACACACACACACACACACACACACACACACACACACACACACATATATTCGCTTATTTTATGTGATTAAGGTCCAGGATTAGCCTGTGAAATTGCACGGGATGGATTTGATATCACCCCCCAGCACTCAGATTTTCAGTAAATAATACGGATTTAAGGGGAAACAACGGAATTCGAATTGGAATTCCTTGAAGCAATATGATGGAATTGTGTAATCGTTTTACGGTTGGTCTCTGGATCAGCATCTGTCTTTTAATCCGCGGCGAAACAAGGACAGAGCTGAGTTCTCCGTTTATTTGAATACGGGGACACAGTGTCTATAAAGTCTCAATTCAGTAATAACATCAAGATTAGAAGCCTATCAGCATGCGCTAGGACTTAACAGCCGCTGGGGGGGGGCTTCTAAGAAATATCTGCCCTTCAATAAACTGCTTCAATCTGTTTTTTTTTTTTTTTTTTTTTTGGAGTTGGGAGGTGTGTGGGTGGTGGAGGTGGTGTGTGGTGAGCTGATAGTTATTACTGTTTAGCCTTCGTCGCATGTGCCCCTGTGTAATAGCCTCGGTTGAGAGTGGTTGTTCAAGCGGATGGAGCTTTTTCACGTCTTCTTCAGGACGTCCTGCCATGTTGACACGAGCCACTCAGGGATTAGGGGCTGAGGGGGGAGGGGGCGCGTTATTCTTTAAATACTGATCTCTTTGAAATATGAGAGAAACACTCATATTGGGTGTGTAAAGCACTGCCGTTGGGATTTGTGTGGGGAAGACTGATCATCTCTTAAAAAAAATGTATATATAACTTACTTATACATAACGATTGACAGTTGCACGCATATATTCAAATTAAGTCAATTCAAAGCAAACACTCGTTTTTTCTTTTCTTTTCCCCCCTCCATATGGTCCTACATGAATAAATAAAGCCAAGGAATTTGTGAAGGAAGGAGGGAGTAGTGGGGGGAGAGGGAGGGCGGGGATATTCATTAAATCCTCGGCCCTATGCTGTCCGGATTGGGCTGATAATAACTACACAGCCGTCAATAACATTGACACGGACCTGCGGAGCTAACAAGAGCTCGCGGACGCCCGCGCTGACCCCGTAGCACTGCGCCATCTGGGACGGAGCGCGAGGAGTTTGTGCTCGGAACGTGGTTGCTTATTCACGCCGCGCGCTTGTTGAGTTATTATACTCTAATTATAATGTTACAAGCGCGAGCTAAGGAATTATGGTTCTGTACAGGCTCGCGGTGTCTCGTGTGTGTGTGTGTGTGTATAATATGAGTAAGTTTTAAGTTAGTAAGCTTCTGTTGGTTTTCAGCTGAGAGTAAGTACACAACCTTTACGAAGAACTCAGCACATTTCAATGCACATTCAATTACTGTTTATTCAAAGATTTAACACAGTAGGGGACATAAAACACACGTGGCCCGTGCATCAGTCGGGAATCTCGACATGCACAAATATGCTTATATTGAGTAATATCAATTTCAAACATATCAGTTTTTAAGAACTCTTTATTAGTAAAATGTGTAACCTGGGCTGATACATCTCTCTCTCTCTCTCTCTCTCTCTCTCTCTCTCCCTCTCTGTGAAAACATGTATAAAAGAGTGTGAGTGTGTGTGTGTGTGTGTGTGAGAGAGAGAGTGTGTGTGTGTGTGTGGACGCGTGTCCTGTCCGCGGGACCTGTCAGGGTCTGAAGGGTCGCCTCTGATTTATTGGCCCAATCAAACGCACGCGCAGCAGCTTAACGCTTTCACACCGAGGCGGGAAAGTGGCACCGCCATAAAAACATTAGAGAACAGCCCGCCTTCTAACAGACCCCCTGTTTATTTCCGATTATTACTATTTACTACTCTTTATTACTGTTTACTTCACCAGCACTCTCACCGCGTATCACCAAATATTACACGTCACAATCATTTAAAAACATCGCGAGGAGCAGCGGGATCAAAGCTCGACAAAACATCAAAAACAATAACAAGTAATATTGTGTTTCCTGTTGTCATTGCCATTGATATTATTTACTCTTTTTATTATTACCGTTTATATTATAGTAATAGACGATGTGAAAAAAAAATGTAAATTAAAATTAAGTTATTAAGTTGTTATAAATATATATATAATTATTATTACAAAAAACTACTGGTGTATAATTTTATGCTCCCACAAGAGCAACACAGATATTAATAATTCATATATTTACAATAAAACAATTTGAAATGTACAAAATACAGTAAAACGTATACTAAAATGTAACTATTACCCTTATAGAAAGTATATATATATATATATATATATATAAGTAGGCTCGAGCCTGGGTCATCCTCCTCTCGACATTGGACTCAGTGTTTTTTGAATTCTGCAGATGATGACACATTTCTCAATTCTCCAGAAGGCATAGATAAACAGCGCGCGGTGCACACAGTCACACACTCACACACACACACACACACACACACACACGGTATGTCGCAAATGATGAAATGGCAGCGAAACAGAAGCGATCAAAGGCTTCAAACGAGGGGACTCTCCACAATCAGTGCTACAGCATCCAGCATCTTCACCTCGACACACACACACACACACAATATAACACACACGGGGCATGAGCCCATCACACCACACTGCCTTTAACTGCATAAGCAAACACACTTTTATTTGATTATCTCCAGTGGGAGACTGAGGAGAGGAGAGGGGAGGGGAGGGGGATGGGGCCTTTGTTTACAGTTAGTTGAAATTGTTCTTGTAAAGTTGTGCCGTGTTTGTGATCACTCAAGCGAGAAGATGAGGGTTAGAATAAGGACTTGGAAAACATTTCCCGCCTTTTTTTTCTGAACCATATTAGAATACACGTGCACGTTTGCTTGGAATAACTTGTGATAACCAACCTTCAGCACTGTGCAAAAAGACAAGCACTCCCTAAATTAACTTCATCATTGACTGACGGACTGACGGCCGCAGAGCCCAGACCTCGACATCACGGGGGTCACTTGCTTCACGAGAAAGAAAAATTCGGAATTGTGAAGAAAATCAAAAGTAACGCAAAATTTATATATATATATATATATATATATATATATATATATATATATATATATATATATATATATATATCATCAGTGAGCTTCTATGTCTGTTCAAGAATAACAGAAATTAATGCGTTCTTATTAAATGTTTAAATGACAATTTTAAGTCGCGTTACTCTTCCGCCAAAAATATGAAAAATAATAACAATAATAATAACAGTAATAATGAAAGTAGGCTAATTAATCTGTCGATGTGGAAATGGCAGAGAGGATTAGTCCAATCAGTGAAATAGCTTCAGAAATGAATTGTAGATGGAAGCAGGAAGCAAGTGTACTTTCCAACGCTCTGAAGTTTAATTTTATTTTACTGTTGGCATAATTTGAATAATACGATTTTAATTACATTACACCAATCAATCACGCGCATTAGAAAGATAACTTTACATGAGAGAGAAAGAACCGCGAGGACTTTCTAACAGTTCCCCGGACACACTGCAATTTGGAGCGAATTAAGGCAAGTCAATGAACTGCAACTTATTAAAGAGCTCCCACAAACGCCACATTCAGCGAGCAGCGTCTGTCTGGAGCCCGGAGCTGGGGATGAGGGGGACTAGCGCGTGGTGCTGCTGGTGGTGGTCTTTAGCATCTACAGGTGGTTTAGACCGTGCACAAAAAGGCCACGCGCTGACTGCGACATCGTGCTTTCATCCGAGGCTTCGCGTTTGCACTGTTCACCTTCCTACAGCAATGGAAATGAACTGACTTAAAAAAACAAGTGCATTGTTTCAGTCTAAACGGAGGTGTGCTTGTATTTCAACTCTCTCTCTGTCTCTCTCTCTCTCTCTCTCTCTCTCTCTCTCTCTCTCTGCCCCCCCACCCCCTCCCCGCCTCCCCCGCGTGAGGATATGTGTGTGTGTGTGCGAGAGAGAGAGACAGACAGTCTCGCCGGGGTCACTTTCATTTAGCGTCGCTTACCAACAGCAACGACAGTAATAGTGCTTCAGCTTGCTTGCACAAACGTTATTGTTATTATAATGTAAACATTATAGAATATTACAAGTGGATATACTACACACAATATATAAAAAATAAATTATGTCAAACTAATAATGCTAATTACTTCATACTTTATCAACAATCGTATTTTAATAAACAAACGTATAAACGCTAATTAATTTGTTTGTTTTTTTCTTAATTACTAAACAATACACACACTATGAATGTTGATTTTCCCTAAAATATATCTCATTTATTTTAGTTCTCAAATTATTCTTAGTTTATTTTTCGCCTGTTATTATTATTCTCGTTAACAGAGAATATTACTGATCAATATTATAATCAATACAATAATACTGTATAAACCCACGCTATAATAAAACGTAATATTATTGTTGTTGTTCTTGTTATTGTCAATATTATGATGATCAGTCTTGGCGGGTGTTGTGTGTTAGCACAGGCTGGATTAAAGCAGCAGGCCTAGAGGCTAACGTTTAGCTCGTTAGCATTCCTACGTCACCCCCTCGCGCTTGACTGGGTCCGGCTGGTGTGGCGCGCGCGGTTAGACAGTGGGCTTTGCGTTTGTCGAGTGTTCTTTTAAACAGGCAGCACGTCGCCTGCTGCCTTCACGAGCCGCATCGATTTTACGGTAAAGTCCTTTTGCAAAGCGAATGAGTTCCTGCGGACGGGGATATCACTGTATTACACGGCTCGAGCCCAGGTAACAAGATCAACATTGATTCAGCATTACTCCTGATCGATACTGAGATAAGTAACTTCAGCTGAATTAAAATGCACGCTCTCTTTAAAGGGAGGAGGAGGAGATGATGAGGAGGAGGAGGAAGGGGAGGGGCAACAGAGCCTGTTCCATAGCTCAGGGCCCCCCTCAGGTCCGCTAGCTGAGGCACTGATTAAGGGTTAATCGTGATCTACTGAAGAAAGATCTTGTTCCCTGTCTGTTTTATTACTGATGCTGTTAGGTGAGTAGATCTTTGGAAAATAGGCACAGTAATGGCATATCAGCCTTAATATTAAAATGACCTCACTTTTTCTACACTCTGTCCATAAAGAGGCACTTTGTAGTTCTGCTTTAGCCTGTGGGGTTCACTGCATAGTATGTCAGTCCCCTTTCACCCTGTTTTTCAATAGTCAGGGGCCCCTGAAGAACACCGTAGTGCAAGCATTATTTGGGTGGTGGATTAAAGAAAAAAAAAATCCTTAGATCAGCAGGGGTGACCAAACTTTTGCACACCAGATAACATGTGATGATCCTCTCTTTTCCAGCTTCCTGTGGGACTCACGCAGTGTTCCTGACAGAATTCACGCAGCCCGTAGTGTGGACGTATCGATTCGGAGCAGACCCACTGCTTATTTGAATGCTCAGCCTTATCAAGAACAGCCGCGGAAAGCCTTTTAATAAAAGTCCTGCAGCTAGACTAAGTCACTGACACCTCTCACTTTAGCGCCAGCGAAAAGGACCGCAGGCACTTTCCAGATGTGGTCCTGATCAATGTGATTGCCTTTGGTGCACTTGGGCGAGACAGCCCTTGATTTGAAGGCACTCACGGATGCAGAGAGAGAGGGGGACGCCTGCCGTGAGAGGGTATTGATTGTATGTAGAGCGAGGACACTGCCTTGCTTTTTTTTTGTCCAGGAGGAGGACTATTTGGTTTTGTACTTCTTTTTTGTTATTTTGCCTTAAGCAAACAGCGCTGGACTCTCCTGAGGGAAGCCATAGGGGTCCAGGAGTGGATGAGGCCACTGTACAATAGAGATATTTCCCTTTAGCTATGCAGGGGAGCCAACAAATAACATGGGGAGGGAGAGAAAGAAAACAATATAACAGTAGCCTATTGCTGGACAAGGCCTTTCTCTCTCGCTCTCCACTGGTGTGCTCTCTACAGCTGTAGGTCAGGCAGCTGTACTAACACAAACCCCTTCAGCAGCTCCAAAGGCCAGCGGATAGCCAATAGCCACACTCTCTGTGCTTAGACACACTCAATATACACACTTAAAGTGCCGGTTCCTGTCTGGTTATTGACTAGGATGTACAGTTCTAAAAAAACATTGCTCTTGTGGGGACCTTGTTCTGTCTTGCTGGGTAAAAGTGTAGTATTTATGGTGTGCTAAGGTGGTAGTTGGTTGTAAACCAGTTACAAAAGCATGTGTAATAACACTTTACTACATTTAATTATGCCCTGTGATGGACTGACGTCCCCTCCAGGGTGTGCTCTGGCACACAGTGATTCCGGGTAGGCTCCAGGTCCCCAACATCCCTGAACTCGACGAATGAATGTATGAATGAATACACATATTTTTAGTTATTAAAGCTATACTGTAAACAAGCATTTATTTAGTTTTAAATTCAATGAAAACAGCTGCTTTGTCATTGGTTAAAGGCATTGAATATAAGTAACTTTCCCACAAGCAAAACTAAAGGCTCATAAAGGGAACATATACGATTGTGGGGAAGCACAGTTCTCTCTCGTTGTTTAGATTCAGAAGCTCTGCGTCTTTTAAAGTGGAATAGTATTTTTGAGGGGAAAGGACCACAGTTAACTGAACGTGTCTGAAGTTGAACTTGTCTGTAAGTTTTTATTCACTGTTTGAACGACAACAAAAACTCATTTATAACTGGAGTTGTTAAGTTTCGTAGCATTTTAGCGCAGTAACGCAGTTAGCCGTCTCCTGAGTTTGGAGGTGTGTCCACAATAAGTGATCTGAAACAGCAAAAGTAAGTCAGTATTACCCACCTATGGAGCAGGAATAGAGCGATATCCTCATCTTGGTGCATGCTTTTTAACGTTTGGAGTTCTCTCCATTGTCTAAAAAAGAAAAACCCCGGATGCCTCTGCCACGAGCAGAGAGAGAGAGAGACAGAAAGCCTAGCATACCGGACCAAACCAGTTTGCTTTTTTTTACTCATTTACAGACACTGGGGCTTGGTAAACACATTAGACAAAACTGGTTTTGAACAGGAAGGACTGGCGCCACCTCCAGGGTGTATTCCCGCCTTGCGCCCAATGATTCCAGGTAGGCTCTTGACCCACTGCGACCCTGAACTGGACAAGTGGTTACAGATAATGAATGAATGAATGAATGGTTTTGAGCACGTGAACAGACTGGAGAGCTAGAAAATGGAAACCTTCTGTATTTTATTTAAAAAGAAAGAGTTTTTTGATCACAGTACTAAACGTCGTCTTTAAGGGCCAAATCTGGCTTTTAAAAAGTGGTGTTCTTTTCCATGGAGTGGTTAGAAAGAACTTTTCGTACTTTACAAGTCTATGTTTCTGCTGTTATCCCCTGTATATGGACAAATGACATCTGTTTATGGGAGATCATGTATATTTTATAAAGAAGGCTAGTATTCATGGACGTGCAGCCTGTGGGGTCCAGTCTGTCTGTCTCTGTCTCTCTCTCTCTCTCTCTCTCTCTCTCTGTGTGTGTATATGGCTGTCTGTGTATGTAACTGTGTTTATCAGTAAATGGAGTGGCAGGATGACATGAAGTTGGTGGTGTTTATATGACCAGAACATGTCACTCAACAGGGCCAGAGTCACAAGACATAAACCACCTGAAGATGACCCTCACATTCACTGCAGGGTGAATGTATAAGTGTCAAATATTCTTTGCATTTTGCTGTTGGCTCGTATGGACAAGAGTTAGGTTAAATTTTATAAAATTACAAATTATAACACATGAAATATTTTGAGAGCTTCTTTTTTTAAATATAATGTTTACTAGTTTTATGGGTTCTGAATATAAATATTGATAGATTGAAACCAGATTTCTTTTGTGATTGGTGTTTTAATCAAAGGTGTATGTACTTTCTCTGAGACCTGGCTGTGATATTACAATCCTATAGATTATTGTTATCAGTTTTCACAGTGTTCTAATGTTGTTTCCAGTAGTTTGGCCTGTAGTCTGTGTGCAAGAGTTTAAATGTGCGCTGGAAAACATATTAACCTTTCATGATCTGATGTAATACTAGAAAGCTGCTTGCAAACAGTTTATGTAAGAGAGAAGTGCAGCTGGTTTATGATAATTATAGTTATATGTGTCATAGCTATTGTTCTCCGTGACAAATACTGAGGTAACGATATGCTTACATAATAAGAACTTTGATAGTTTGACTGTAGTTCTAATCAACGTGTGCAGGACACAATAGAAAAGAAAAACGTGGCCGACATATGGGTCTGTTTGAGTATCACAGAGGCGTGCTATGAGCGTTGCACCCAGTCTACAATCTACAAAAAGTGTTTGTCCCTGCAGTTAATCGTTTGTCATTTCGCTCTAACAGTTGACTCATGAAATGGAGCTAGGGTTTATGCTCTTTGTGTTGGGATGTGTGTATAAGTGTGTGTGTGTGTGAGCTGCAGTGTGCCTGAAGGCGTTTGTTTTCTAGCCACTGTGCAGTGGAGCAGTGCTGGACTCAGCTGGTAGGTCACCCCGCTCCCACTTCATAATGATTAAACACAGGCCCTCCCTAATTCGCCTTTCATAAACAGCCTGCCGCCAAGAGAGATGGCTCGATTTGGAGAACAATAACAGCCTCATCATCGCCGGTCACGCCCCACTTTTATCAGCTGCCCCTCGTAGAGCATCCCGACGAGTCCCACTGTCCCAATTTCAATGGCTGTGGATCCGCTCAGTGTGGCCCAATCAGCCTCCTAACGTGAATCTCGCTTCATCGGATTGGTTTGTTCCTATTCGAATGCTGTTGATTATTTTTATTATTATTGTTTTTTTTGTTGGTTGTTTTTTTTCATAGAGGTGATGTGATCAATAGAAAGTCGTTGAGCAGAAAATCTCAAGCAAAGAGCTTTGGCAGAGTGAGGTACTGTACAGTAAGTGTGGATTAGATGAGGTGACATCACGATTTCAAGCTTTACCCTCTCCTTAATCTTCAGCTGTATTTTGGACTACTTTAGTTTATTCAGTTCCTAGGAAACATAAGCCCTTAGAGGAAACTCACATAGACACAAGGAGAGAACACACCACACTCCACACAAACAATGACCCAAGATGTGAATCAAATTCAGGACCCCCGGACTGCTGCCCACTTTTCTTTTTAAAAGTGGGATTTCAGAACTATTAATATGGAACCTAAAAGATCTGAGTCCAGAGAATATGTTTTTTTTTTTGTATATAGTTCTTGTAGTTCATGAATAATAAGATGTTAATGCCCTAATAAGGATGTATTAAGGCTGGGATGGTAGATGTGAAATTACTAAGGATTTTCTAAGTTAATTTAATCAAAGACTATAATTTCTCATTATCCCTGTGTGTGTGTGTGTGTGTGTGTGTGTGTGTGTTGAGCCTGAAATATTGAGGCTGGGTTGAGAGTTTGGTACCCCTTGCTGTAAAATTGAAAAAATAAAAGGAGTAATTTTGTATATATATATAGAGTGTGTGTGTGTGTGTGTGTGTGTGTGTGTTCAATTTTACACATATATTGTATTTATTTACTGTATGTAAATTGTATACAATGTTCTAAGCTAAAACAATGCAAAAAATACACAAAATACATGAATCTCCAAAATGGAGAGGAATCCCTTTTCTATATTTATGACGGACAGGGGTTAGAAGGTCAGAAGGTTAACATACCCGTGCATGGAGGACATGAAGTGACCGTTAACCTTTCAGGGCTGGACTTTACCTCATCGTAAACCATAGCCTAACTTCAGTCATAGAGTCATTTCCAGTGACTCTTCAAAGAAATGAAGGCATATTTATTGCACATCTGTCCTAAACCCGGGGGCTTGGATATGTGTGTTTAGGGTCTACTTTAAGGGTGTAATAGCCAATATGTTAGTAGCCAGTGTATTTGCACTTTCAGAGAAGCTCTATATTGAGCCTTCTCTCAGCAGGGCCATGGCGAAGGATTAAGATGTTAAACGGACGGCATCAAAATGCATGGTGCTCTCAGGGCCTAGTCCCCTGGCTCACTCAAATGACTGCTAGAGCAGTGGATTAAAAAAGAGAGAGAGAGCGAGAGAGTAAGAGAGAGTCAAGAGGCCATATAAGCATGTATAAATACAAACATTATTATGTATTGGAAAAGTGTCTGAGCTATTCCCCTGGACCCTCTAAGCGTCTGGAAAGCTTGGGCCGGCCTGGGCCCAGGGTCTGGCGGTGGGAAAAGGGAAATCGCTAATGCTCTTAACATCAAACAATAAATCCTGCAGTTATTTGCCACCATGTTTAATTAAATATTTTGCGAAGAAAACCTGGCTGATTGATTCGCCTGGGCTATCGATCCGCTATCGACTCGCCTCCCCTGCAGAGCTCCTTTGCTAAATGGCCGCGAGGA
>NC_089820.1:48675406-48679918 GCF_029633855.1 Hoplias malabaricus
CGTTAGAACAAAATTGAGATACATGGTTTTCTTTGAAAAATGAGCTTTTTGTGAAAATATAAATCCTGTAATAACACATGTTATAACAACCATATTAGACTCGGCACAGGATAAATATGCCGTCAGTGCTATGTCCATTAGTCTTGACTCTGGCTCTATGCTGCAACATCTGGTGAGAACTCTGCAATCAGTTGCCCACTGCTGTGTCTCCTCCAGCTTCCGTCACCTCTGCTGAAGGCCTGATAAGCAACGCTCCGAGTGGACGGGACACCTTGATCTGAGGGACGTCAGTCAAGTTGACTGATTCGCCGCCGGTCCTCCTCCCCCCCTCCAACCTTCTTGATTTAACATTTCAAAATCCCCCCTTTTCTTCCTTGTTTTTTTTTTTTGCTGTCTCTCTCTTTTTCCCTCTGCCGGACGCTCCTATTTTCTAAGGCTGAGATGGATGTGTGTGCTTATTGGACGGTAAAAGGCCACTCTTCAGGTGACACGCTTATCCGGCCGCATATTCATGAATATTTAGCAGATGGTAATGAGGGAGTTTTTGCATTGTTGCATGAGAATGCCCAGCGCTCCCAGGAGGAGGAGGCTGAGGGGAAGCGGGTACGTGGGTATGTGTGTGTATGTGTGTGTGGACAGCAGAGGCGGCCAGGTGTGGCGAGAGTGTGTGTCAAGTGTGTGTCAGGTTCGCTGCTGGGGTGAAGCACCAAGACCGTGGTTGGTAACCCACCCATCCGCCCACCCCCTTCTCCCACCTTCCAGAACACAAGCAGTCACATATAAACATGCCACCGTGCCTCTTAAGGGTCCCTGAATGAAGTGGAACTCAACGTTTAGACCACCCCTCCATGCTAAAACATAGCTGTCATTCCTCACAGAGCAACAATACATCATTCCACAGAAGCTGACGGAGGCTAAACAGTATGGAATCAAACCCTGAAATGACTTCTTACATTATTTACCATCTTCCATCAGTTCATTTAACATTTCCTTCACTTTGACTTGATGGTAGCTTTCCATCCTCTGCTTTCTCCATGAAGAACCTTCACTTCAGCAGTCTGAGGATCAGCCAGCATGGACCTGACGTCACTATCAAGACATAGAACAGAGCATATGGTTTTAGGTGTAGAAGTAGGATTGAAAGGTTTTGGTGTAACACATAATTGTAATTCAATATTTATCCAGCTTTTTTGTCAGTTTATTAAAAAAAACTAAGTAGTTTGAAAATGGAAAACAAGAAAAATGTATGCATCACTGCATTAGTTACAAGGTCCATGAAGGAAAATGTGCTGCAAAAGCTTGTGTATTGATTTGTTCTGTTCTTGGGAATAATAATAGTGTATCCATTTTGGTTTAGATTCATCCAAATGGTGATTTTTGATGTTAGTGTTTGTAAATGTAGCCAGTTAATGCTTATGTATCTACACTGTAAAAAATTGCTGTAAATTTACAGCAAGTCTGCTACAATATTTTACTGTAAATCACAGTATTTTATTACACAATTACAGTAATATGCTGTAAATTTGATATACAGTAGTGTTCCTGTAAAAATACGATAAATGGCTGGGAACTCTGCTGCCAGTATTTTAGGGTAAAATTTACTAAAACTTTTTTACAGTTTATTTGTTTGTTTATTCCAAATACCATACAACACCTGCCATAGAATATTTGAAGTTAGCTTGCATTGAAGTTTGCTTTTTTGTTATTTCTTTTGTTTATTTTTGTTGTCTTTTCTTTTGTTTATTTTAAGTGTTATGTTTAGGCATATGTTTAAGTTATAGCTTTAAACAACACAAAACATTACAGTTTCTCCCATTGTGCACCTTGTGTTCTGTTTATGTTTAAGTTTAGTGTTCGTTTAGCATTAGGTCAGGGACAGGGACATTTTACGTATGATTATTTATTCATTTATATTTTTATGCTGGGTTGCCAGAGATTCACACAAACAATACACATTTTGACTGCCAGTTATAATTCATGCATAGCATATGAAGCCATGGTTCAATCTTAAGATCCATATGGATTCATGGATTTTCCCATAGATCCAAACCTCACTTTTAAAACTTGCTTGCAATTTCTACTAATCCTCCAGAATCAACCCAAACACATTCAGTGATGTTCAGATGACCAGTCCCTTGGACTTTGTGATTTGCAGATGGCCTTCAGTAATGGTTTGTATATAATCACCTCAGAAACACCTCTTTTTGTGAGAACTGTAGAAGTGTACGAGACAGCTGGTCATGCTGAGAACCATTGGGAAACCATGAGTGTCAGTAGGTGGAGGCCTCGATGAAAGATCTTTCGCAGTCCAGTGGATTTTAACAGACATTTCAGCTCAGACTGGGAAGGAAGGTCCACTTTTCCAGTTGGGGACATACAAGTCCATGTGGCCAGACAGAGCTGTACATCACTCTGATTTGTGAGTCAGGCCCCCATATTAACGGGACCCCAGCAGACAGTCCAAAGGGCTTCTGGGACATCTGTTTGCAGAGAAGTCTCAGCCTGAGTGCTGGGCTCAGTTTTTGGCAGCTCTGTCCACTAACCCAGATGGAGACGTAGCGATCATGGTGGGCCACACACTAGCACAAGCGACAAGCCTGGTAGAGAGAGAGAGAGAGAGAGAGAGAGAGAGAGAGAGGAGAGAGAGAGAGAGAGAGAGAGAGAGAGAGGGAGAGAGAGAGAGAGAGAGGTAGCCTCTAAATCAGCACACAATCAAAAGGCCCACCATAAATCCTTAGAATGGTTTCGGTAGAGGGACGGAAAGCACACCTGCAAGACTTATGTAAGCCTTATTAACGCATAAATATCCAAGAGCAGCTCCGGCCACAGCTCCTCATGATGGGAATAAATCTTGCAGTGCACTTGGCGAAGAGGGACTCTGGAGACCAGGAGAGTGTGTGTGTGTATGAGAGAGTGTGAGTGTGACTGTGAGTTTGGGGTACCGTGTGTGAATAAGTAAAAGACAGCATCCTGAGTCCATGGGTGGCCAAACTAATGAGTAACAAACCTACAAATACTCAGTGGTACACTTTATGAGACAAACACTATGTCTTCACGACCGTGATGATAACTCCACTTCTTCATCTGTACACACTCTGGAGGCACTGGCCATTTCACAGCTTCAGCTGTAACACTTTGGAGAACGTGCTCTTGCACAGCACTCAGCGGAAGCCCTGCTAAAACGTGTATCGACCTTCAGAAAGGTGGAGCTATTACTGTCATTCTAATATGCTTAAATGAATTCGTGTAATCAGTTACATTGTAATAACCTAGTAATGTATTATATTACATTTTATTAACCGTACAATGACATGTTTATTTATTTATTTATTTATTTATTAATGCATGTTTAACACATCTCATTTTTGTAAATAACATTTTTATGACACTGCTGTACAATCCACGAATACAGTGTAATAAATAGCATTACATTCAATGATATTAATTGACTTAACTGGTTTAATTCAGTTTTCTTACGTTAGACATTTCTGAATACATAACAAATCTGAATATCATGATTTCCAAGGGTTAAAGTCAGATTTTCTGTGGATCCCCAGAACAGCTGGTAACCCAGCTGGTTCCATGAGTCAATGTCTCAACATGAAATGACACTGAAAACAGAGAATTTACATTTAATTTCTTTGTTAAGCTATTTTTGTTCTCCACTTTGTTAAAGTCAAACTGATATTGTAATTACATTATAATTACAATAATAACATTTATGATAACGTTAGTCAGTAACAAGCCTGAAACTAAACCTAGAATCTTAACCGTATGTAATGGAAAGATATGCCCTTTCAGTTTTGAACAATGAAAAACAGCTTTTGTTAATATTTTGAGCAGCCAATACTGTTTTGTTTGACTGTGTAAGCTCAAGTTGTTCTACAAAGACAGGACAAAAAGTCCCTAAAGGTACAGAAACATACACACCCATACACACAGAGTGATATTATTTATTGGCTCTTTAAGATTACGTTTGTCCTTGTTGTTTGGCTATTTCTTCAGAAAAAGATCTATGCATTCAACTATACAGCCATAAATCTCTCTTTCACTTACACACACACACACACACACGCACACTCAGTGGAGATTCTGTGTTTTCTTTGGACGGCACTCTCCATTAAATTAAAGCCATTTGCACTTTACATTCGTTCTCATCAGCTCCACTGACATGTAGACTCAGAGCAAAGCCGCTGTATAAATGAACCCAAAGAATCATCATTTTCCTCTTTATGGCTGCTCTCTCTCCCCACTCGGGCAGCTCAATTATCCCCTAATGCGGGTTAAAAGTAGAAAGAATGGCCGGCCGGCGCTGGACGGCCCATCTTGTGATAGAGAGATCGCTCTTTCCTTCTCGCACTCGGGTAATCACGGTTGTCCCAAACACCTGCGTTTCTATTGCCCTGACCTGCCTCTCAAATGAGCTCAATTAATGACAATCACCCAGCAGGTGTCAGAACACAGACAGTAATGGATAGGCCAGTGCGGGCCGGCCGAGAGAGCTGTGCCTCA
>NC_089820.1:48683634-48806134 GCF_029633855.1 Hoplias malabaricus
ACACACTCTATCAGATTGGGGACATGCCTGCCTGAATGTCTTTCAGAAGCCTTATTATTTTTTTCTGTGTGTTTATTGGTTTATTTCTTTCTTTATTTACATATTTACTCATTTCCCTCCATAGCCTCCACTGCTGCACACACCTCTGACCACTCTGTTGTCCAGCGGTTGCATCATCTGCTTGGGTTTCATGGTCTTTTCCAGGAGTTTCGAGTTGCGATGAGTGTGAGGTGTGAGGAGAGAGGGCGAGAGAGGTAGGCTCAGAGTCGGAGTCGAACGTTGGAGGATGATGATGGGGGTGGGTTTTCTCTTTGCGTTTGCCCCTACCTGAGCGAATGAGTGAGAGGTCATCATGGTCAAGGTCACACGCTGCCCACGCACTCGAACATCAAAGCCCTCTCCTTCTTCTCAGCTTTGCGGGACACCTCACACCTTCAGTCAACACCCACACACAAACACACACAGGCACATGTACACACACCCCTTTAATCTTTAATCTCTGGCCTGCAATCTCTCCTCTCCCTCCGCTCAGTCGATACGCCCTTGCTTTGTAGTGTGATGGAAGGATGTGGAAGTGAAGGTGTATGATGCAAAGACGAGGCAGGAGAGGGAAGCGCGTTCGTTTAGTTCCGACTAGATTAACCCTGAGAAAGTGTAGAATAAACCCCGACAGAGAGAGCGAGAGGTACTGGATGGATAAACACGTTTGCCTTTCTTGTAGAGTTTTAAAGTTGTTTATAATGTCAAGCCCATGTCATAAAGTGGCTGTAAGAGAGGAAACAATTGCACTGCTTTGATTTGCTGATGACACAAATCGCTCTTTCATCTTCCGCTAGTGTAAACAAGCCATCAAAGCTCTCGGTTTCCAAAATGGAATATCATAAACATAAGCATACACCGTGACAACTTTCAGCAATCTCACCAACAGATAGCAAACAGCTGCATATGAGCAGCGCTGCAGAAATACGCCAACCACGCCACCTCAGTGTAGTTTTCACAACTCTCAGCAACAGCAAGTATTACCCTTCACTCTGTTCATTCATATTTTTATATTCGCATTTAGTTATTTACTGTATCTGCTCATCTTCTGAACAACCACTAGTTCTCTTCTCTTCTCTCTCTTCTCTTCTCTTCTCTCTCTTCTCTTCTCTTCTCTCTCTTGTTTCTTTCCTTGTCTCCATATTTTGCTGGATGCCTCTTAAATGGTGGCAATTACTCTATTAAACCTCTGTTTATTGTTATTTCTCCTGCATATGTAAGAATGGTATGAGAGCAAGTTGTGTTTCCATCCAAATTGAGGCCTTTATTATTGTTTTTATTATTATTATTTATTATTATTATTATTTGTTATTTTAATAATGATAATAAAATAATAATATAATAATAATAATAATAATAATCATACAGGCAAAAGGAATGGAGCAGAACCCACTCCATCAGGGCCTTAAATACATTTGGTGACATTTTTACCCGGCATTAGCATGATAGGGCAGGCGGAGGGATAATGTCCTGGTGATTGCTTTTCCATCGGCGCCACAAACGCTTTCATTTTTCCTGTCATCTCGAATAAGCGTTAAAGAGGTTTCGGGAGGGCCATTGTGCTCGTGTGCCGTATGCTGGGGCCTGGAGAGCCACTGATGGCCATATTAAATAACCATTAACACACTCCCTCTCTCTCTCTCTCCTCTCTCTCTCTCTCTCTCTCTCTCTCTCTCCCACAACTACACATCCTCATTCGCCCACATTCGGTAAATGAAGGCAAGCTGTGAATGTAATACCCCCCCATAACACACATGCACACACACACACACACACACACACACACACAGACACACACACACACCCCTCCCCTCAAACAAAATGCATTACAACGGTCATTTTGTGACTGTTAAGATAACTAGCGTTAACAAGCACTTAATTAAAATGTACAATAAATGGCCGTCTGCGGCTTATCAGGGAGAGAGAGAGAGAGAGAGAGAGAGAGAGAGAGAGAGAGAGAGAGAGAGAGAGAGAGATGAGGGAGAGAGAGAGAGAGAGACGGCTGCTGCACAGCTCGTTTGCAGATTAATTGCTTTTCTGTCTGGCAAAAGCTGCCAGTGCTGTCGCCAGATCCTAAATAACCAGATAGGGGCTTTATCAATCAAGCTCTTCTCTGTCTCTCTCTCTCTCTCTCTCTCTGCTCTCTCTCTCTCTCTCTCTCTCTCTCTCTTTCTCTCTCTCTGCTCCTCCTCTCTCTCTCTCTCTCTCTCTCTCTCTCTGCTGTCTCTGGTCTCTCCATCCTTCCTCTATTTCCGCCTCCCTCTCTTTCTGTCCAGCAGCAGTGTAGGGGCCCAAACTGGTAGAGCTTCATTTTCCAGGGACCTTTATTATCTCTACATCACAGCTGTCTGCTCTTCCTCTCTCTCTCTCTCTCTCTCTCTCTCTTTCCTCTCTCTCTCTCCTCTCTTCTCTCTTCTCTCCTCTCTCTCTCTCTCTCTCTCTCTGTGTGTATGTTGCTAATTACTGCTGCTTTTGTGCTAGTATGCTGTTTACTAGGAATATAAATGGCTGCGTACATATATGTATGTTAGCCTGTGTGTTTCCTTCACTGCTGGGGAAATCCATTACAAACAACTTATTTCATTTCTACAGATATTTTATTTCTCTGTTACATCATCAGCTGAAAATACATCCATGAATTCGTTTATATAATTATTTGTTTTACTAAATGTAGTGTAAACACTACATCATCATGATCAGGGTTGTACTTGGTCTGAATCTAGAATCCCAGGAACCAATGCCAGAACACACTCTAGTCAGTGTACTGGTTCATCACAGGCCCCCGAGACCCTGAGGCTGTGGCAGAAACACTACCCACAGTGTCACTGTGCTGACCCTTTATCCCTCAGTTCCATATTAGCATAATTTAATGTTTCTGTCATAGTGAGAGTAGGCAGGTAGCGCACCCATGCACAAGGACAGGAAAGTCCAGTCTACACAGAGGACATGTGGGATTTAAACACACTGCTTGTTATTAATGCCTTTACCTACATTAAATATAATTACTAAAAATTTAAACTGCACTGTTTGTTACTGTAATGACTGCAGACTAGAGACAAGATCACATTACACCAGGTTTAGTCCCTCCACTGACTGCCTGTTTCCTCGGAATGGCATTTTAATACTAAATCTCTTATTGTAGCATATTGTTATATGCTTATCACTGCTGTCCATAAAATATACAAATATTCATTCATTCATTATCTGTAAGCGCTTATCCAGTTCAGGGTCGTGATGGGTCCAGAGCCTACCTAGAATCATTGGGCAAAAGGTGGGAATACACCCTGGAGGGGGCGCCAGTCCATCACAGGGCAACACACACGGACACTTTTGAGTCACCAATCCACCTACCAACGTGTGTTTCTGGACTGTGGGAGGAAACTGGAGCACCCAGAGGAAACCCACGCAGACACGGGGAGAACACACCAACACCTCACAGACAGTCACCCGGAGCAGAATCGAACCCACAACTTCCCAGGCCCCTGGAGCTGTGTGACTGTGACACTACCTGCTGCACCACATGTTTCTCCAAAATAGTAACTTAGGAGAAAGAAAACAAACTTAACTTCCAGTGGAAGTCAATGCAAAAAATATTTGAAAAAAAAAAAAAATGAAGCGTTTCTATTGGTCCATTCATCATGAAAGGTGAAGGACACCTGCTGTGTCCAAAAAATGTAGAGAAATTAAACAAACACCAGAAAGACATAGAAATATAATTATATTCATCAGACTTCCACTCTCATTGTTAAAAAAAAGGTTTGTAAATGTTTTATTTTATTGTATTTATTTGATCTTATTGGCGGCATGGTGGCGCAGCAGGTAGTGTCACAGTCACACAGCTCCAGGGGCCTGGAGGTTGTGATTCGATTCCCGCTCCAGGTGACTGTCAGTGAGGAGTTGGTGTGTTCTCCCTGTGTCCGCGTGGGTTTCCTCCGGGTGCTCTGGTTTTCTCCCACAGTCCAGAAACACACGTTGGTAGGTGAATTGGCGACTCAAAAGTGTGTGAGTGAATGTGTGAGTGTGTGTTGCCCTGTGAAGGACTGACGCCCCCTCCAGGTGTATTCCTGCCTTGCGCCAATGATTCCAGGTAGGCTCTGGACCCACTGCGACCCTGAACTGAATAAGCGGTTACAGATAATGAATGAATGAATGAATGATCTTATTTGTTGTGTTCCTTTTGTGGGTCTTAAATAAGATTGCCTTTTTTTTAGTTTGTTCTCTTAAATAACTTCTTTCTTTTATGTTGTATTCTTATGTGTGAATGTAATACTGTTTTAATTGTTACTTTTTTTCTTTATCTTGGTTTTGCTTTGTATTTTAAAGCATTTACAGCTGCATTATGCTGCTATAAAATTATTATTATTATTGGCATTATTATTATTCATAATAATAGTATTCTTGCTTAATTACAATATTTTTTATTCTGCATGTCCGTCAAATTACCGCGACCCTGAAGTGTTACAGACAATGAATGAATGTGAGTCGACTTGCTTATGTATATTTTGCAGTGTTTATGTCTCACATATTAACTCTGCTGCTGAAGAGTAGCTGCACACGAGTGTTTATGTTTGTTCATGTGCATGGTGGTGTGTGTTTGTGTGTGAGAGAGAGAGTTTGCAGCCAGGTTTTTAGCTCTCTGTGGGGACCCAGTGCTCCAAAGATGACAGAAATCATTAATATTTTGACACTGCGTGGTCCTGCATGATACTCACAGCTTATAAACACTCTCTTTGATGTTATAGTATGGGTCACGTGTGTATTTACACATGTATAGGTCATGTAAAACCCCACTTATGATGAATAGCACTGTATTCAGGAGCAGCCAGTGTATTTCCGCCACAGAGCAGGTTGTGGTGTGGGTCCATTGAAAAAGCCAGGCCCAGTATTGAGGTGATAAATGTTAACTTCAGTGGCTCTCCAGGGATCAAATTACGGCTGAAGCATGTGACTGAGGCTCCTAGCAAATCTGCTTTATAGAGGTAACCCCAGAGAGAGAGAGAGAGAGAGAGAGAGAGAGAGAGAGAAACCTGTGGACTGTTTGTTTTTATAAGGAGGAAAAGAAAACATGTTTAAGCAAACTTCCCCCTCTGCCCCATTCCCTACTTTATTATACCTGTCTGTGTCCCGCCTTTAACTCCAGCAATGATAAATCTCCGCTGACTGCCTGTGTGTGTCTCTGTGTGTGTGTGAATGGCTCCCATACGGGCCCGCCTTAGTGTGTTTTACATAAGTGTATGTTACTGACTGACTGACCCACCCTCATAAGGGTCCATACTCTCTGTGTGTGTGTGTGTGTGTGTGTGTGTGTGTGCGTGCGTATATCAAACCTCTAAACATGTTTGCATAAAGGTGTTGGCTTGTTTTTTGTGTATTTAGCACACACACAAGTCCAGGGTTGTACTCTATACTCTACACTGTATCCCATAATCATTATTTATTCAAAATTAAAATGCCCTGGTAAAGTGTGTGCTAAATATATTTGTGAATGTTCACCTGAATTTCTTGAAAAACTGGGAGAGAAATCAGTCTCAAAACTAAAAACTACCAATAAAATACTTTGATGGAAAGCCACTTGTCAGTGTCCCATCCATGTGTAGGGTATCACTCTCTTTACAGTCACTGAGAGGGCAATTGCTTTTGTTACCAGCATGTTTGCATTTTTTAACACTATCACTAACAGCCGATCGTAAACACTAACACACTAACACTAACATTAACCTCACTGATGAAAACGTACATTCATTCATTCATTGTCTGTAACCGCTTATCCAGTTCAGATTCACAGCGGGTCCGGAGCCTACCTGGAATCACTGGGCGCAAGGCAGGAACACACCTTGGAGGGGGCGCCAATCCCCCACAGGGCGACACACACTCACACATTCACTCACACACACACACATTCACTCACACACTCAGACCCAGGGACACTTCTGAGTCGTTAATCCACCTACCAACGTCTGCTTTTGGACTGTGGGAAGAAAACGGAGCACCTGGAGGAAACCCACGCGGACACGGGGAGAACTGAAAACCTACAGTACTGTGCAGAAGTCTTAGGCACCTAAGATAATTATATATATTTAAATTAATGCCTTCACAGTAAGTTTGGTGATTGTGTAAAGTTATATATAATCACAGTAAATACAAATAAATTATAATAATCATACTTTTTTTTCTATAAAGTAGTAGGTGAGAGTGAGTTTGAAGAACAATGTTTTGTTCAGATTCTCATTGATTGCATGAATTTGTTAAACCAACAGCACACATTATTTAAAATCAGTATTTATTACCGGTAAAACTAGGTATTGAACAATAACCTCAGATAATATGGACTGCAACGAGGAGAGATTTGGAAAAAGTTAAAACAACACATTCACACAGAATATCACACTCACTGGAAGAATATTATTTTGTTTTATTCTATTGTTGGGCGCTATTTGTTGTTTGTTTGTTTTTTTTGGCAAATAAACACTCACTGCTCAGATAAATTGCTTTTTAAATCTCATAATCTCTGGTGCCTAAAACTTTTGCACAGTACTGTTCATATTTTAGTAAAACAGCACTCCCAATTTTTGTAATCCATATGTGAATATCTGGCAACCCAACCTAAAAAAAGACTTAACAATAAATAACCCTAAGCATATCCCTCAACCAAAGTGAAAATATAACAATAACATTTTAATAAAAATGTAGTGTTTGTGTAATGCTATTTCTAACAGAAAACTGCACTGATTTTGATGTAGCTGGGGACTTGGGACATAACAGTGATGCAGTGTATTATGTGAAACTGAACCAGCAGTCGATAGGGGCTCAGTGAACGTACAATAACAATGAATTATGATGAAGCAAAGTGTCCTAAATGTACCAATTAATGACACATGTTGGTAGGTGGATTGGTGACTCGAAAGTGTCCGTAGGTGTGAGTGTGTGAGTGAATGTGTGGGTGTGTGTTGCCCTGTGAAGGACTGGCGCCCCCTCCAGGGTGTATTCCCACCTTGCGCCCAATGATTCCAGATTCCATTTTTCAAAAATACATTTGTTTGGTTTGTATTCTATAAATGTGGGTCTCGACTTAATGACCATGAGAAAATGTGAGACCCGGGCTGAGACCAGTTAAGACCCCTGCTCTAAGTGATTTAACAGTAATTGTAGCTGGGAGAACCAGCAGGGTACGTTATCGGGACAATCAATAGTTCCCCAGCAACAGTAACCCAAATTTGGTTTTACTCTTTAGATGCGTAGCTATAGCACCAGCCCACAGCAGCCTACAGATTCACTGACTCCACCTTTAAACTCCCAGAGACACACTCATTTACTTCACTTGGAAACTGTATAACCTACTGGTTTATTGTCCCCACCCCAGTGACCCAACTTATGCTTCAAGTAGTTTACTGCATCATTTGAACAAAACAGGTGTCCTTCATATTGAGTGAAAATTTCATGATGAATGGACCAATAGGAATGCTCCAAATTTACTTTTGATACAATCTTTTTACAAGGATTTACATTGATGGTCACAAAGAGTTTTTTCTTTCTCTAAAGTTGCTATTTCAAAAATACATGTTTTTAATTGGGCAGCGATGATATGCTGTATTCCTGCCTTGCGCCCAATGATTCCAGGTAGGCTCTGGACCCCCCGCGACCCTAAATTGGATAAGCGGTTACAGATAATGGATGGATGGATGATATGCTGTAGTTAAAGCAACATTGGGTAGTATTTTTATCTTAAAATACCAGCTTTGAAATCCTAGTGAATCCTTTGAAATCCTAGTGACGCTTCGCTCAGCTGTAATAGGGAGAACAGAGCCCCTGTCATTGCTACTCCAGGCTCAGCACTGCAGAAACGGCACTATGTACCCACCCCCTTCCACACCCTCCCCCTTGATTTCAAGACATTCATTCATTCATTCATTCATTATCTGTAACCTCTTATCCAGTTCAGGGTTGCGGTGGGTCCAGAGCCTTCCTGGAATCATTGGGCACAAGGCAGGAATACACCCTGGAGGGGGCGCCAGTCCTTCACAGGGCAACACAGACACACACACATATTCACTCACACACTCACACCTACGGACACTTTTGAGTCGCCAATCCACCTACCAACGTGTGTTTTTGGACTGTGGGAGGAAACCGGAGCACCCGGAAAACCCACGCGGACACGGGGAGAACACAACAACTCCTCACAGGATTTCAAGACAGTTCTGTAAAAATAAATTACACCCTGCAACAGTAAGGGAGCCCAGAAGCAAAACTACCCATTCTTACCTCATGTTCCTTTAAAGCTCCACCCACAACAACAACAACAAAAAACTGCTGATTCACTGACTTCTCCTCTTATACCCTCAGATATAAACTCATCTACTTCACTCTTTTCTGTAACTGTAGCTCCACCCTCAGCAACCACATTCATTGTCTCCACCTTAATGACTCAACTTCCACTTCACTGTGTAGATACTGTAACAAAATCCCCACCCACAACAACAACCTGCTGTGTCCACCTCTTACATAAACACCATCAAAGACCTACTGATACCTAAGCTGACTGTCGAACTAGTTAATTATTTCTAATGCATTTCCTCTTGAAGTTATCTAATACATTTTCATTCATACATTCATTCATTAACCCCTTCATTCTCCTCAGGGTCATGGTGGGTCCGGAACATACCTGTAATCACTGGTGGGAAAACGCCCTGGACACGGTGTCAGTCCATCACAGGGGCATGATACACTCACCCAGACACCCACACATTCACAGCTTTGGGAGAAAACCCACGCAGACACAGGAGGAACACAGACAGTGACCCAAGGCAGGGTTTGAACCCACAATCTGTTTATAACAAATATTTGCTCCCAGAATTCATAGTAAAATACATAGAATTGTACTGTCATTTAATAAAGCAGTATGTTATAGTCCTAAACCGTATAATTTACTTCACAATGTGCAATGGAGGAGGCAGAGATTTGCTCCTGTCACTGCTGTGGGTATCAGATCCAGTTTAGCTGGAGTGATTTATAAAGTGCCTGAATGATAAATGTTATTGTAAGAGCAGCACACTGTGGAGGAGGCGCGGATACTGTCAGTCAAGCAGAGAGAGTGTGGAGGGGTGGAAGGATGGAGGGGGAGTAGAGAGAGAGTGAGAGAGAGAGATAGACACACATGCATGCAGAGGAGAGAAAAGAGAGTGGAGAAGGGTGGGGGGTAACAGGGGTGACAGTTGTGTGAGCACAGATCAGTAGGAGTTGGCGTCCTGCATGGTGCCTGTCATAAATCAGCCGTGGTGGACCCCACTTGTTTATGCTGGAGTGGACTGCCACTCTGTCCACCACTGCCGATTCCTTACGGCTGCTAAAGAGCATATGACTAAAACCAGGACATTATCTATTACAATTTAGCATATTTTCTATAGACAACTACATACTATAAGAACGTCTATTTTAATCTAATAGGTAAATGCAGTTACTTGTTGCTCTGAAGAATTCTGCATTCCATTTGACTCATAAGTTGGATGCTGGAGCTGGGAATGACATCACACCCTGACCATGTTCCAATTAGACATTCAGAAAACCCTATCGCCTTGGTTTTTATTGTTAGCTTGTTCCCGATTAGCTTTGTACGTGATTCCAGTTGATAACAACACTTTATGTGATAATTTACACATCCACACACCATGGAAACACATCTACACATGTAGCAGTAGGACAGTATAACTGATTTAACGAGACACAAATACTGATGCTTTTACAAGCTGTTTATGGGCAAGCCGCCATCTTGGATTTCGAACTCTGGGTTGGTGAGGCTCTGACATCTGGGGGTGTTTGAGTTGAAATTTCTTACTTGAACCTCAGATCTTAATTCTGGACCCCAACCAGGCACTCCTCCCAATCCCAAAGTTGTTAGATCGAGCACTGCAGAGAACACGGAGGAGACATATTAAGTGAATGCAGTTCTGGGGTATTAATGAAACATCTGAGACATGTTCCATTCCCCCATCTAAACAGCCCTGCTCCGGACAACTTGATACAGCGCCTGTTCTTTTACAGCAGGCCAGTGTTTACTTCAGTGAAATCACACAGGCTGAGGAGTGAGGAGCAGAAGCTCTGGATTTTTGCCAGGTTGCTTGTTTCTTTTTTCTTCTCTGCTCTTGTTTTGACCATATTTAATCAGTACTCTTATTTCTCAGCACTCACTGTGTTTTTGTTCAGTTTAACCTCGTCTTTACAGACTCAGCCAAGTAAGTGGGACATATCTAAAGTGTCTGCACTCTGCCGAAGAAGCATCCAACAACCACAAAACCAGAACCACTGATTTTATTTCTTGTTTTCTGATTAGGCAAACCACAAAAAAAAAAAAAAAAAAAAAAAAAAAAAAAAAAAAAAATATATATATATATATATATATATATATATATAGTATATTATATATAAATAGTATAAAACCAAACATTTGTACATGGTGGGTGATCTGTTGAAGGGACTAGAAAGATAGTTATGTCTACCCTGGCCTTTTTTCCTCACGTCCTGGCTCTCTCAATTCTACCGTTGAGCTGCGGGTGTCATTACAGAACCCTACCTTCCTCTTGCTCAAGCTAAAATATTAGTACTGCCAACACATTCACAAAACCCTCATACACACATATACACCCTATACCCTATATCCCCACTTCCTCACGCTTGTCCCTGTGGTGGCACTCTGTGGGAGAGAGTGATTTGTGAGCTCATACTTCAGGATAAATCCCCTCAGTGTGGCATCGACAGTAATTCAACATGGAGTATATTTTCCATAAATAATTTGCTCCTTATTGATTTCCAGTCTGGAAAAGAGAAATATACCGGCCCTTGGAGGAGTCCAGAGAGGATGTGTCCAGTGTTTGGTGTGCAGTGAAAGCAGAGATGATAGGCCATGTGCCAGGACTTTCAGCCTCTGTGTTTATTTACAGCATCTTTGCAACATCAAACTCATCAAAAATAATTTGAACCCCTTTAACAAAGTAAATCGCATCTGACTAAACACAGGCATATGCTAAAGGCTAAAAATAATCATTAAGTAAAGCTCTTAACAGCTCCTTTAACCTGAAAGTGGATTAACAGGTTAAAATGTAGTATAACCAGAAGTAATGACTCGAGTTCAAAGGAGAAACATGTCAGCCTCATGTCATCATGTGTGCATGGGTGTAAGAAGTGACAGGAAAGTGTAAGGTGAACAACGTAAAAATGACACGTAACTTTAAATTGTGCTCCTGAAAGCCACTAAATCTCACAATGTTGTCCTAGAACATATTGCTAACAAGATTTTACTGTAACGCTTCGTAAATATCATGCATTCTCATAAAATGAAAACAATTTATAAAACAAGTGTATAACTTAATGTCAAGTTACAATGTGTTTATTAAATATTAAATATTTTGGGCTGCAGTGATCAGATACAATATAGATGTCTTATGGTCAGACCTTAAGATAAATGTGACTTTACTGAGTCACGCACTGTTGTTTTGTTGAGTGTTATGCATATAATTATAACTAATTAAGAGCAATTGCATGGTTATGTGTCATAATGCATGCAAGCCCTTTATAAATGCATTATAATACCTGGAATAACCCTGTAATTGCTCTTAAGTTGTAGGTAGTTTTTATTTATTATTATTGTTTAGCATGTATCGCTTTATTTCTGCTGGGTCATCATTCTAGGTAGCATGGTCAGGCCTATACCAGGAGAACCCTTAAAATGCATCTATAACGAATCATTAATACATAATTCACAGGAACTGTTACAGGAACTTGGCAATTTTTCACTCTCCACTGTGTTATAGCTCTGTTATATTTCTAGTTTAGCCAGTTGTGAAGGTGTGAGATCTGAAATCATGCTGTACGTTAGTGTCTCCTAATCTGACACAATCTCCCCTCTTTTGCCCGGGGGGACAAGAGACGGACATCTGTTGTGGAATGTATAAAGTGTACGTGCTAGTTCGAACACACAGCTCAGTGTTGACGATGGTTTGGAGCCTGCAGCAGAGCTGGGTGTCACATTGTTGCCAAATGAAAGCTATTCATTTGAAGATCCATGTCAATGCAGTAACGAGATACTTTGGTCCACAAGTGTGACCAGTGTTATGTGTGTTTTCCTTTGAAGCAAAAGCCCAAAGGAGACAAACTGTTTTTTTCCCTTCAATAGAATTCACATAAAAATAGTGTTTGTACAGTACCAGTCAAAAGTTTGGACACACCTTCTCATTAGTCATTGGTGGAATAGGGCTAATCACTGTATAGAACTGTGTACCAGCCCCTATCTCTGCACAACCCAACGTTATGGGCTCAAAGACACTAAGAAGGTGGGCAGTTCTACAAATTAACTCTTGACGAGGCCACAGCTGTTCACTGAAAACCATTCCAGGTGACAACCTCGTGAAGCCGTTTGAGAGAACGACAAGTGTGTGCAAAGCTCTCATCAAAATTAAAGGTGGCTACTTTGAAGAATCTAAAGTATAAAACATATTCTGGTTTGTTTAATGCTCTTTTGTTTACTACAACATTCCATATGTGTTCCTTCATATTTTTAATGTTTTCCATATTCATTTACAATGTAGAAAATAATACAAAACAAAGAAAAAACACTGAATGAGAAGATGACCACAATTTTGACTGGTACTGTACATTCACAATATGTGGAATATGGCCTAAAACAATGGAAACCCTCCCTGAGTTGGCTTGTCTAAACATTTGATGGGTACTGTATATCCTGAGATTCCTACTGAAGACAGTTTTGTTCCATGGAAGGTATGTGGGAAAAAAAGAAAAGATAATCATCAAATAATACAGGACTCTATCTCCCTGTGAGTGCTGGCTACACCTTAAAACCCTAGCCATTATTGCCTTCTAGATGACGTCTTTTTCAGGGACATTCATACTTAATTCAAACTGGTATTGCAAATTAAGCTAAATTCTTCTCCTGTCACAACAGCTTGGTTACATAACCAGAGAGGACAGATGTGAGATTGACCTGTCTGTAATACACACCTGTCTCCCTTTGCAAAGCTGAACATCTGTTTAACAAATGATTGTCACATTCAGTGTCCTGCATCAGCTGGAGTCTTCAGTCTCCAAAACCTTTAATAGCAAAAGTGACAGAAACATTGGTACATGCTTTCTGTCCCATGGGTGTCATATGGAATGAGCAAATGTTTACAAACAAAATATGAATTTTATATGAAAATGTGACCCAAATTCATACTCGCACATGCAGTTAGTTCGCTAGTGTTTATGTTTATGCTTAGTGTTATTGTATCAACATATCTCACAAGGTTCACCCTCTGTCTAGCTCTGGCCAAGTCTTCCACACATACTCTTAAAATTCCCAAAGTCCCCTCTGGGCTCTATACTCTTTTAGGCCTGGCAGAGCCCCACAGGCTTCCCGAAATCTCTCAGTGTCCCCTGAGTGATATTCTGCTACATGTAATAGAGTCCAGTCAATTTGCTGGCTAATTCTAGTTAAATGGCTGTCATAACTGTCCAGCTCTGTGTCACACGATGCTCTCTTTCTTTGGTCAGTTCTCGTGTGTTGTTAGTCTCTCCATGTGCCATGTGCTGACACCTAAAGTGTCCATTAAGTTCGGCATGATATTTCTGAAATGGAAACTTGTCCTCTCTTGATGGACAATAGACCTGTTGTAATAAGAACAATGATACTGAAATTTAGCTTTTCAATGAAACATTGATAATTACTGTTTTTTAAAATTATTTATGAGCATACACTATCAATGTTCACAAGTCTAAATATATATGGCATAAAATCATTAAACATGCACTGTTTTTAAATTGCAACATCAACTATAACCTGTGGCAATAGGCTAATATAGCAGCTGTTCAAGCTAATGCTAAAGTGTCAGTCACCTTCTAGTTGTGTATCATATATTTTTTGTTCATTCTGATTCCCTCATCACATTATTGCCTTCATTCTGTTTGGTGTGACCTTATATTCCTTTGAGTGATATTAACCATTAACAACACATGTGACAACAGTGTTATGACTGGTGTTGTGTCCACTGTTACAGATTTGTGTAGTACAGCTGGTGTAACTGTAAATATATGAACTTACATGAGTTTTTACTTGTATAATTATATACATATATTATATACATGCTCCCTTAGGGAGCAATATATACATATACAAGCTGTACTGATGTAAAAAAAAAAAAAAATGAGAGGTTTTCCTTCGTCTTCTTTGTTTCTGTTTAATAAACGTGTGTGTTTAAGGGCTGATGGCTCCTGAAACGGAAAGGTGGAAGAAGAGGAAACGTAAGTTTTTACCCAGACATTTAACACCAGTAAATATGATGACCATTCATTATTTATATTTAGTTCCTAATGCTGCAATGTCCCATTGTGTCCTTATAAAGAGGCCAGCAAATGGACAGCAAGTGTCCCAGGTGGACTCTCTCTCTCTCTGTGTATGTGTGTGTATCTTGAATTTCATTACAAAGACATTAAACTGAAAAAGGGTAAAGGCTAAGGGGGTCAGTAAATGTGGATACAGTTAGTATAGCTCTCTCAGGGGCACGTACACACACATACACCCACACACAAGGGACAGCACAGTCTGTGCTGGTGAAGGTGTTAAGTGTGTGACTGGACTGAGGTAAAAGGGAGAGGGCACGCAAGGTCAATAATGATTTCCTGAGAGAGAGAGAGAGAGAGAGAGAGAGAGAGGGAGAGAGGGAGGGGGGGGGGTGTATATTCACAAATATGGTGACGGCATGTTAATGTGTGTTGTGCTGGTGAAGGTGAACCAGGTACATCACATATGAATGAAAAATAAATGAATAAATATTTTTATTTGTTTTAAGAAATCATTCATGAAGTTGCACATTACGTTTACACCTTTTTATATAAACGTTATACTCATTAAAACTCATTACTAATTGCTCCCTAACTTATATTATAGCTATATTATAATAAAAGTTATATTAATGTAATTTTATAATATTTATTAATTAATTATTTAAAATAAATCAGAAACACTATTCAGACATAACGTTTTGAATTTAGAAGTTGAGATAAATGCTATAGATCAGGCCGATCACTGGTTGGCTGAGTTCAGTGGCGGTCTTGAAGAGAGAGTTAACCCATTTATTTCAGGTCATTACTTGCAGATTAGTGTTAAGCCTTCTGGGGGCTAAAACAAGTGATTTAGATATGGGAGAGAGAGAGAGAGAGAAAGAGAGAGAGAGAGAGAGGTGGTAGATCAGGTCTCTCAGGCCCAGGTAATGATAGGGTGAATGAGGTGAATGAGTGCAGGCTTTTGTCCAGGCGTCACATGTAATGAGGGTTCTAACTGACAGCGCCACATATCATCGAACAGCAACACTTTCATCTGCCTTTCACCAAACAACCTGTTCATTTTCTAAAACTAAACAACTTAAAATATGTAACTTTATCTATAATGCATGCATGCAGGATAATGATAATGATAATAATGGTGATGATGATGATAATGATGATGATGATGATGATTATTATTATTATTATTATTATTAGTTTTCAAAGCTACATATAACTTGTCACATAATAACTGTTCCTCTGTAAAAATGTATACAGATGTCACTTCAAATAAAGCAATGGTTTAATTGCAATAAAATAAAGTTATAATATAATAATAATGTTTACTATAATAGATTGTTAATGCTAGGCTCCATATATAAAACGTTTGGATTTGAAAACACATGTTTTCATAAAATATTTCACAAGTATCAGTCAGAGTTAATAGTATAAATATCGGAACTTTGTCTGCTGGGTTTTAGCCTAGAAGAGCTGCTGTTGTTGACTGAGTCACTGGCTGACAGATGGATTGATATGCTTAGTCTTGTTTGAGAGTCACTTAAAATGCTTAATTAATTTTAACTTAAATTTCCAGAGATCCAATTTCAAATCTGCTGTCCTAACTTAGACCAAGAGGAACAACATAGATCACCCCTTGTCCTTCAAACGTTTATACAACTGGCTCTAAGTCAGGACAGCAGGTTTGAAATTGGATCCTAAAAATAATCTATTGTTTGTCCTCTGTGCCCAAAACAGTTGCACTGATTCCTCACTAATGACTATGATCCACACCAGTGTCAATGATAAACGACAAGAAAAGTAAAGAGGAATAAAATATGACATATTAGGGTTTTGCAGTCAGCTCAAGCTGTCAGCTGCTTTGTATGTTTATCATACCCATAATTAGCCTCGATCAGGTGCAAATGAGAGGATATTGTTGTAACGTGGCAGTGTTTGTTTCACAAAGGCGATCAGAAAGACCTGGAATATAAGACAAGACTAATGTTCGGCTTGCAGCAATAATCTCTGGAGAATCCTGTTGCCAGTTTAGCAACAATTTAAGATTTGTGCTACACTTACTCCTGGTGTTGTGCTTTTGTTTTTGCCTATGATAAATTAAATTAATACATGCATTTAATGTTTGAAAGGGCTTCATGAATAATGCATGACTCTCATGCAAATTAGAAGTGATTTTTTTTCTTTTTTTTTCGTTTGCTTTGTGCATTGATCAGTACACAAATCCAGGACAAGCACAATTAAATTTTTTAAGAGCTTTCGTCTGTGGGCTTCAGAACTGAGAAAGAGCTGGTAACACAAGCGGCCCACAGTGAATAACTGACCTCCTTCGACTGCATGCTGTCTGTTTGTTTGTGTTGTTGTGCTATCATCTACAAATCAAACACGAAGAAACAAATCCACAAGAAAATTGGCAAGATCTCCTAATCAAACACACACACACACACACAAAAGTTTCCTACGTTCTTGATATGGCGGCCATCCTTCATACAATTAATTCTGACTGATCTTCTTCTTGTTAACATTCTTTGGAAAGCTGTGTCTTACTTTCTCATTGTCCAGAACGGACATATGCTCTAAGCTAGGATTAGGATGTTTGCAGTGGTGTTCGTTATTGATAATGTCTGAATCTGCTGTGATTTGGTCGCTCAGTCTTGTACACGTTAAAAACCTGGGTTTTTTAGTTTGAATGTTTTCACTTCCTGAGTTTGAGTCCTGAATATAGAACTTTGTTGGGACATCTACACATATTACACATATTCAAATAGACAGTGTAGAGAATGAAAAATGAAATGATTCTTGACCACGTCATGTGATGTGACCATCAGCTAACCTCAAAAAAAAAAAAACAAAAAAAAAACATGTTGTAATATCACCACTTGAAAAGCACATTTTATGCACCCATTTTATTAAATGTGAATGAATGTGTGTGTTAAGAGTAACAGTGTTCAGATGAACAGCGTTGAGCTTTCAGCACATGATTAGCTATAACACACTATTTAGACCGGTGGAGATGGTTATCTTTCTTTGCCACCTTAAAGGTGATGTTCAGACTTTTTATAAAATTGAGATAACGTTTCCTCACCATTTGCTAGCTCTCCAGTCTGTTTGCATGCTGGAAAATCTCTGATGTATTTACGAAGCCCTGTTGTCAGTAAATGGGCAAAACAATGGACAATGGAGAGAACTCCAAATTTTGAAAAGAATGAAAAAAAGAAAAGATATGAGTATATTCCTGCTATGTTCCTCATTTTTTGTTGTTGTTGCAAATTACAAGTTGGAAACTGAATGCTAACTGAATTAATACAAACCCAATCATGCCAAAAAACTAAACAACTCGCGTTACAAATGAGTTTCTTTGATAATTCCAACCGTCAATAAACTCTTACAGAAAACTAAAGCGTCTGCCACTTAAAAAGTAATTTTTCTTCTTCCCTTCAACTCATACCATTCTACATTTAAAGACATGGAGCTTCTGAACGTAAACAAAGGAGGGAGCAGCAGTTCCCTTTAATTTTCATCCTAACTTTTTCCCAACTGCCTTTCTCCCAAACCTTGCCCTGGTATTAATCCAACACTGTTGAGTATCACACTAGAGTCTGTAGATAATCTGAAAATCTATATATAATATATTAGATTACATACAAACTGTTTGCCTTCCTAATTATGTGGTTTATCAGCAGATTCATTTACAATGGCTAAAATACACATTTTAATTGGCTTTCTCAGGCTATTTATCTGAATCATAGACATGTGTTGTGGTTAGGGATAATTTGCCTATGTTTAAAATGACATTACCCTTACTTTCCATACTTATTTGTAACTGTAGTACCAGCGGGACACACATGTCACCCCAATCGTGTAATCACCCATAGGGTGGAAACTGAAATGGCACTTAAATCAGTCATTATACAGATGTATACGCTATATCACTGTCTCCGATGTTTACAGCCTTGATTACTTGAGCACAAAAAAGGAAACATAATGCAGCACAAGGCCTGGTAAAATGGTATTTCTGAGTTTAAAATATATGAACATTTACAGTCACATGCAATTATGCGCACTCTACAGAAACTCACTGAACTCTCCGTTTCCCAGAAATAGCCGCTCATCCGCTGGTGCTACTTATGAACTGAAGACAAAATAAGAAAGTCAAACAAATGCTAAACAAACAGGCCCCGCTAGCGCTGTGTCTCTAGTTGCATATTTGTGGTCATTTCACACTGGTAGTGGAGCACAGTTCAGCTGTTTAAGTGCTGAAGTTGGGAGAGTGGGTCAGCATGGAGTTGCTGTGATGCTATGACTGCGCTTTGACAGCAAAAATTTACTAAAACTCAGCAAATGAAAACCACACTTTAAGTGTGCAATTTATGAGGCCCACCTATTGTCGAATAGACCAATCCAGGCCAACGACACAATCCCGATAGCTGTGGCTGAAGTGTATATACCATCATCAGAATTTGTGAATGTTGTCCATTTGTTATTAACACAGTGGGTATAGTGTAAATGCAGCTGGTCTTTTAAATAATATCAAAACAGAAATACAACATTTTGTTCTGCTAATGGCAGCATGGGGCGCTGTACGGAGTGTCACTGCCACACAGCTCCAGGCTCCCAGGATTGTGGACTCAAACCCCTAATTCAAATCACTGTCGTTGAGGACTGTGGTGTGTTCTCCCTGAAGTATCATTGGATTAGGAACACCTACCTTAAATCTACACTCACTGTCCATTAATCAGCTCCACTGGCCACACAGTGCACTTTGTAGTTCTACAGTTACAGACTGTCGTCCACCTGATTCTCTGCATACTTTCTTATCCAGGAGCTCTGCTGTGTCTGATCCACTTGTACCAACACCAACAACATCGCCATGACGTCATGTTTACTGCAGCACTGAGAATGATCAACCACTCAAATCCTGATACATTAAATGTCACATTTAATGGACCACCATAGGACCACGATTGACCTGATATTATGTGTGTGCTGGACCGTTCTCAGTGCAGCTGGGACACTAACCTCTATTCTGGCATGGTAGTGTTTGTTGTTCTACTGTGCTATTATCAGACACAATAGGTTAACTGGGGATTTACATACTGCTGAATTAAGAATAGTCCAAAAAATAATAAATCAAACATGTCCCATGGTCAGCAACTGACCACTGAGGGAGATCCAGAGAAAGACACAGATACAAGAGCTATACTTTTATTTATTGTCCAGTTACTAGGGTACAATAAGAATGAGATTATTCTGAATATAACTAATGTAAAGCACACACTCATGGAATGTAATTTCAAGTATTTTTGTCGTTCTATAATTTTGGGTGGACTGAGGGTCAAAAACGCACATTAGATCACCTTCAGTATCATCAAAGAGAGAGAGAGAGAGAGAGAGAGAGAGAGAGAGAGAGAGAGAGAGAGAGAGAGAGAGAGAGAGAGATTTGGCCTGGTGTAATTGTCAGTGATTATGGTCTTTAAGCTGTCAAAGCTTCATCTCTGTGTGGCTACCCTTCTCTCACACTGACAACTGAGAATGAATTTCTTTCACGCTTCTCAGAGTCAGGAAAAGGCCTAATTCTTCCAAAGGAGACAGAGAGAGAGAGAGAGAGAGAGTGAGAGAGAGAAAGAGAGAGGATTGAGATGGAAGAGCTGGAAAGAGAGGAAAAGAAAAAAAATCCCCCCCAAAGATATTTCCATCCACAGAGTATGAAATATTAAACGTGTTCATTATATCCTCAATTTGCCGTTATTTCTCGCGCTGCTGTCCCTCTGTGCCATCTTTTGCTGGCAGGGGCTTCGTGAGGCCTGCAGAGAGAAATCTCTCCTTTATTATTTAAATCCATGCATAAGGCCCTATAGCTTTCTCCAATCAGTCGCTTCCGCCTGCCAAAATGGCCGGCCTCTGATTGGCAGCTTGATATACGCACAGAGGATAGGTAAGGGGTGATGATATGGGTGAGAGAGAGAAAGAGAGAGAGAGAGGTAGCTTTCTAACCTGGACCAGGATTTATTGGGGTCATTGGCTAGGAGGGAAGGGAAGTGGAAAAGAGGAGAGAGAGAGAGAGAGAGAGAGAGAGAGAGAGAGAGAGAGAGAGAGAGAGAGAGAGAGAGAGAGAGAGAGAGAGAGGGATGGGAAGGAAGAAAACATTGGTGGAAGCTTTTTTTTTTTTTTTGAGACCCAGTAAAAGTAGCTTTGGTAATTGGAAGTGGCAGTGGGCTGTGTCCAGGCCTGTATTTGCCTGTCAGCTTGTGCGGTGTGAATTTATTTGACGTGTTTTTGTCAGGATAAAAGTTTAATGTGCCGGGGGTGTGACAAATCGCATGCAAATGTTGTTTTTATCCCTCGCAGATGAGATGACCTCTGAGCAGTCCCGCGGGAAATCAAGCCTTAAAAATCATTTGATGGCTGAATCCTAGCCGCCAAACAATGCTAACAGGAGCACACACACACACACACACACTGACACACTCAAGCAGACGCATGATGTCACATTGTTGATTTAGTAGAGGGCACAGGCTTCGTATGAGTGTGCAAGGACGCTTCGAGTTTACTGATTGTGTGTGTGTGTGTGTGTACCTGTTTGTGCTGTTTTTTGATTGTGTGTGTGGCTAATGGCTGTGTTCGCATTGTTAGTCTCATAACCCAAGTCTAATTTTTTGATTAGATTCATCTAATGGTTATCTATATCTGTCATTAACAGAAACACACCCTGACTACACCCACATACAAACTTTAAATTAGATGTTTGGAACATTTTTGATGTAAGGATTTGATGGCACTAAGCCATTCCAACTCCTTTGCTGCTGTGGAATTCCACTGCTCCACTGTCCAATGCTGGGGAATATATACACCACACTGGCCCACACTTGGCACTGAGCCTGCCGCCCTTAGATTCATGTGCAACTTTTCCAGAGCATCCCTTTCTACGGCAGTGCTTTTTTACAGAGCTATGTGTGCACAGTTGAAGATGGGTCTCATGTTAGAAGAAGGGTCTACAAATGTTTGGACATGAGTGAGGAAGCTATACAAGGTCATTGCTCTGAATAACCTACACGTCTACTGAGAAAGGGTGATACACAGGTGCCAAAGTTCAGGGGGCTCACATCCGGGGTTCGATACTCACCATGGGCCACAAACAGTAGTTTAGTGTGTTCTCGCAGTGTCTGCATGGGTTTCCTCCAGGTGCTCTACTTTCTTCCCACAGTCCAAAATACATGTTAGTAGGCAGATGGCTGTGTGAAAATATGCACAGGTGTGAGTAAATGAATGAGTGATGCACTGTGACGGACTCATGACCAATACAGGCAGGGTGTGTCCCAGCTTTGCGCATTTTAATCTGGGTAGGCTCTGGACACACTACGAACCTCATTAGGATGCAACAGTTAGAAAACACACATTAATCCTTCTGTAATTTCATAATATATTTTATAGTTCTATTATTCCACATCTATTTTCTATGCATTTTCTCATTTGTAAAGCACTTTAAATAACAGCAGTGTATGAAAGGTGATATATATAAATAAACAAAGTGATTCTTCAGGGCCTCTATAGTTAAGGATGTGTTTCTGTATAGAGCCATGAGCACTCAAGTGTTATTTGGAGATGCGATATTACAGTTCTGATACGTTGTCTGGCATTGACACCATACCTTCAGACTTGGCACACAACAATACAACACTGCCTACTGTACAGCAGTGTGCAGTGTGTCCATGTGCCTTTGTGCATGTGTGTGCTGGGTTCAGCTGTGTGTGTGTGTGTGTTTTCTCAGGTCCTGCTGTCATAAGCAGTAGAATAAGAGGCTCTTTTGTACACCCATAGCCCGGCTGCATCTGAGACCAATAACGTGGTGCCCTTGGGTCAGTGTGCAGAGGATAAGCTGCAGAGATATAATCATACGCGCGGGACAAAACACCTTTTTTTCTGCTTCCTCCGCACATTTGGAAGTGGAGGGGACGGAGGGACCTTCGCCAGTTTAATATTTTCCCAGGATGACCTTTTGTCTTTAATAGAGTGGGCTAGCAATAAGGCTATATTGTATCTTAAGGGGGTTGCAGCATGCAGTGAGGAGGATGATGACGGGAAGGAAGTGTGTGTGTGTGTGTGTGTGTGTGTGCGTATGCATGTGTATGTCTGTCAGTGCTGTTTTATGGTGCATAACATGGCAGTTCAGAGGAATGTTTAAAGAAAGCTGATCCCTCCACATTCAGACTTACTTTGTCAAAGCACAAGATTGCACCAACGACTTGAATTTGCCATGAACCATGAAGACAGGGAAATCTCTGTGTGTGTGTGTGTGTGTGTGTGTGTGTGTGTGTGTGTGTTTGTATCTGTATGTATATGGCTGTTATTAACTGCATATTTACGTTTAAGGTTTTGTTTTTCTTATTTTTTTTTCATATGATATGGTCACATTTATATTGATCAATCTGTGCATGTGTTCATCTACTAGAGTTATTTTTCCATCAATATTCCTTAATATGTATCTTTTAATAATCTTTTGAAATTATTTCTGCATTCTCTGCACTGGTCTGGGGCTCCATCCAAAACCTTTCTGAGCGCTAATCGTAAATAGCAGAACTCACTAATACTTCTGTGGCTCAATGGAATGAAATCCATGGAATGTTCCAGTATCTACAGTACAGCGAGACACACTGAGTGATGGGGTGTCTAAATAAGCTGGTCTAGAGGTGAGCTTGTACATGTTGTACCATTCTCAAGATTTGTACAGGGTCTACTAAATATAATTGCTACTCGTAAAGTGTGTACTAAATATATTCTTAGATGTTCACATGGATTTTTGACAGCTGCTCAGCATTAAAAATCAGCCTCATGCCTTCCATTAACCCTGAACCTAAACCTAGACCGAAGCATAAGTGTGCCTAAACTTAATGCCATTGCCTAAGTTCAACTCTAAGGTTACAGAAGATTATAAAGGTTTATGGGAATAAACACTGGGACAGTTACCAAGTGTGAAATAAGTCAGCCCTAAACCTGCCAGCAGCTCTAAAATTAACCATAAACCTAACTCTATGCTCCAAAAAACTAGGAACGCTAGTGATTTTTGCTGATGTAATGCTCTCCAAGCAGTTTACATCACTGTTTCTGTTTCCATTCTTCTATATTACATAGATTTTGAGACTAATTAGCTAAACAGCGCCACCAGTGAATGGGAGGTGCTATGTGCCATACCATCCATTCATTCATTCAGTCATTATCTGTAAGTGCTTATCCAGTTCAGGGTCGCGGTGAGTCCAGAGCCTACCTGGAATCATTGGGCTCAAGGCGAGAATACACCCTGGAGGGGTGCCAGTCCTTCACAGGGCAACACAGACACACTCACACATTCACTCACACACTCACACCTACGGACATATTGGAGTCACCAATCCACCTACCAACGTGTGTTTTTGGACTGTGGGAGGAAACCGGAGCACCCGGAGGAAACCCACACAGACACAGGGAGAACACACCAACTCCTCACAGACAGTCACCTGAAGCACGAATCTAACCCACAACCCCCTGGAGCTGTGTGACTGCGACACTACCTGCTGTGCCACCGTGCCACCCCCCATACCATCCAAATGTTATAAATATCTGGAGTATTCTTTTTGCTTATAAATGCAGTAGTTTTTGGAGATCTTCTTGGTCTACACACCTGAACATATACAGGTAGGCGTCATGGAAAAAGACATATAGAAATATATCGTTTACTTGAGTTTGTGAAGGCTGCCTGTCCTCCTCAAAACAACACACATACACCTGGCATACTAGGGTTATGCTTTGATGTTTGATAATTATTTCTCATTGCATACTGTTGAAATGTGTTTGAAATGGAAGACCAGCACCAGTGTGGCAATACTCAGTCATGTACGGCATCCTGTTCACACACGTGGCAGTCGAGCTTTACTGTGAGTCCTGGGTGTGTGTGGCTAAGAGTCGTTAGGCTAAGTGGTTGATCTGTGCTCAGGTACTGGTGCTGCCCAGGGCTCCGCAGCTCATTACGTCCTCCTAAGAGTGTGAAAGTATTCAGTAAAGCAGCAGGCAGGAAGAGCAACAGATGTGCTGTAATTAGATAGAGCTTAAGCAGACTTACAGTGGAGACAGTGAGAGACTCTACAGAGAGAGATTAGCCCAAATCAAACAGAAATGAACCTCACTAATACTGATGGAGAGTGTGAATACACACACAGAAATGATCCAGGATGAATAATAGTGTGTGTGTGTGGGCGCATGCGTGAACATTTCATGGACTATTATCAGGTGGAGAAATAAATTTTAAAGTGTTTTTTTGTGTAACGTATTATTGTAATTCAAAATTCAAACATTCTCAGGCTATTTTGACATTTTATGGTAAATGATGTATAGTTATAAATATAATAATTGTCATTTTATTTAATAAAAAAAATCCCTAAAACGGGCGGCACAGTGGTGCAGGAGGTAGTGTCTCAGTCACACAGCTCCAGGGACCTGAAGGTTGTGGGTTCATGTCCCTCTCCGGTGACTCTCTGTGAGGAGTTTGGTGTGTTCTCCCTGTGTCTGTGTGGGTTTCCTCCAGGTGCGCTGGTTTCCTCTCACACATTGGTAGGTGGTTTGGTGACTCAAAAGTGTCCGTAGGTGTGAGTGTGTGTGTTGCCCTGTGAAGGACTGGCGCCCCCTCCAGGGTGTATTCCTGCCTCGCGCCCAATGATTCCAGGTAGGCTCTGGACCCACCGTGACCCTGAATTGGATAAGGATTACAGATAATGAATGAAAACCCTAAAAAACAATTAATAAATATGTTATGTTCATGATCGCTAACATCAAAATCAAACCAGCATCTAAATCAATCTAAATCAAAACTCAAACATACTTTTGGATGTAATATTATCCCCAAGAGCGTAATCAGTGCAAATGCTTTTACAATAAAAAATATATATATACATTTTAATGATGGAACTTTAATTTTAATGAATGCAATGGCAAATAAATTCTTGCTTGACTTTTTCAAAAAATTTCAAATTTTCTGATTATTATTTTCTGAATAAAATGACAATTATCAATTTTACTACAACACAACAGTTACCATAATAAGACAAAACAGTGGGACAATATTTGAAGTTTGGACTGAAATTATACATTACACAAAAAAGTTTTTACATTGATTTGTAAAAAATTAAAAATAAATAAATAAAATAAAAATAGCTTTATTAAAGCTTACAAACTGACCTTTGCTCTGACAGCATCAATATGGTCAAAAGTTTAAGGGAATTTTCTTCTTGCTTCTTTTCTTCTCAGAAGGCTTTGGACAAGACGCATAAGCATAGATCAGGGATATATTTAGCATGTTTAGTTCTCAGTAACCATTTAATGGCAGTCATGGCCTAAATGGTAGAGAACTGGACCTGGGCCTGAAAGAGTGCCACATTTATCCCCAGGACTGGCAGGAACAATGGGGGTTTTGGGGGTGGGGGGGGGGGGGGGGGGGGACAGCACGTTCTTATCCTCAACATTCACTGAGGAATGCACTTATTCCACACTGCTTCTTGGGCACCTAGGTGGCTCCCCATCACTCTAGGGGTGTGTGTGTGTGTGTGTGTGTGTGTGTTTTCACTGCCGTTAAGCACTGCTGTACAATGACAAACTAATGCACGTGTCAGGTGTCAGTGCTGAGGGTCAGACACTGTGATTTTAGCCTGATGTGTAGCTGACTCAGAGCATTACATTCTACTGATCACCTGTTTTATCCACAGCATCTCCTTCTCCTATACTCACCTTAGTTCTGATACAAGCTGGATTCTTGTGACAGAATTCAGTGTCTTCCATTACAAGTAGTGTCTATAAACATTTGGACATGTAATAAATCTTGTAATTCAACATTCTTTTAGAAACTCTTTTTTTTTTCTATTGGCGATTAATATTTTGAATGTCATATTATTATTATAATCTTTGATTGCCAATGAATAAGCTGCTTGTGTTGTCTGTTTCTCAGGTGTAGACATATAGTTAGAGGTGAAAAGTGTGTGTGTGTGTGTGTGTGTGTGTGTGTGCTTGGAAGCCTGTGCTGATCCCGGTCATTAGGCACTGGGCTGTGGATCAGGTTGATAATGGCTCCTCTGTCAGCAGGACTCCTGCATAAAGCTATTAACACCTTTTGTTGTTGCCCCCCTTCTGCATCTCAAACGTGCTGGGAAGTTCAAAAAGGCAAATGAGGCAATCTGTTAGCCCCCTACCCACACACACACACACACACATACACACATTCTGTCTTTTTTCGATGCTGCTTTCCTGTGTATTCCATTCAGAGGTCATCATGGAGTTAAATTAGCCTTGATTAAGGAGGCGTCATTGTTTTGTGTCACTCCAGTGAATGCTCCACCTTTTTTTAATCACTGTATTCATGTCATTTTCAGTCTTTTTTAAACTCACCTCTTTCTGACTTTCTTTTCTTTTCTTCTTCTCTCTCTCTCTCTCTCTCTCTCTCTCTCTCTCTCTCTCTCTCTCTCTCTCTCTCTGTCTGTCTGTCTGTCTGTTTTGCCTTTGGCGAATTGGCAAATTGTGTTTTGCTAACGTGGGTACATGTGTTAAGTGGGGATCAATTGTTTGTTTAACAGCGAGCCTCTATTAAACGGTGAGGATGTAATTAGAGAGAGAGAGAGAGAGAGAGAGAGAGAGAGAGAGAGAGAGGTGGTGGAAAAGCGAGGGAGAGATAAACAGAAAGAATGGGTGGTTGGGAGTGGGAGGAGGAGGGTGGCACAAAATCAATGCAAAATCTAAAGCAAGAATTGGCGGCGGATCAGTTGGGGGAAATTAAAAAACGCTGGATCTCACAGGCGATGGAGAAAGAAGTCCCAGAATGGAGCTTCACGCTGAGAATAGGGGGGCTGCTTTACCCCGAGCCAAAACTGGAGCGCTGGTAATGAGGGAGGGCGAGAGCAGAATGAAAGGCCGTAATAAGTGATTATTCCCTTTTGCCGTTTTGCTGGTTTACTTTGTTCAGATCAAAGGGTCTCTTTCAAGTGATCCGCACCTACTGTGGGGTTTGAGGGCCTGCTCTGCCAACAAGGCCCATCGGCTGGTGATGCCAAGGAATCACCCACAACAGTGGGACAACACATACGCTGGTCAAACTTCTAGTCTCAACTTTCTCTGTTGGTAAAGTCAGTGTTTTGTTGTTCATTTTTGTATTGGCCTAAGGGTTAATGTCTCCCTTAAAGAACCCCTGCAGCATTTTAGCAGCTGGTGTGATGCAGTGGGTAAAATTGCTAGCCAAAATATATTTTTTTAACCAAATTCTGGGGAGGGCTGAAGTGCCCTTTTGAAAAGCACCTAACCCATTCATGAATTCTGGGCCATAGGCTTTTCTATTGTCTGTGAAAATGATCAGATGTGGATTACATTCATATTTTAATATTATAATTATTTTTTCATATCTTCAATGGGATAAATATGGGAAATGGTCCAGTGCAAGAGTAAATAACAAGAGTGCTCCCACCTTCAGAGCCGTGAACGTTAAAGGGTTAATGACTGCAGCTGTAGAGCTCTGCAAAGTGGAGAAATGGTGAAGCTTTAATTCTGACTGAAAGTTCTTAGACTGCAAATGAACCAGCAGGTGGATTGTATCCCTTGTGGCATAGATATATCCAGCAGCAGGTGGGATGGAGATGGCACTCCATCAAAATCTCAAAGACTGTCTTAAGTGGTATATCCTGACAGATGAATATTGATGTATGGCAAAATCCACTGCAGCAAAATCCATTTTAATGAACCTATTGTTGATATAATGAACACACACCACTGAATATCAGAATTCCATGCATATATGCATTAAAGAGTTTTAAAGTTGGATGCTTTAGTCCACCGTAGGCTTGAATTCTGGTCACGCTGTATTCCATGCATCAATAGCACAACTACGGTGGAAACTGCCCTCTCTCCTGGGAGTTATTGGCTAATTTTGTGTTATGAATTGCTGGCATATAGGAGGAAATTTAAACATTGATTTATTTTTTGTTAACTGCGCCCCAAAGCAGTTGGTCATAACACAATCACAGTATGGATGAAAATATGATTCTAGCAAGTCTGTGAACCCTCTGGAATGTTCTATATTTCTTTGTGAATTTGGCTTAAATCATAATTAGGTTTTCAATAAAAATATATAAAGAGATTCCACATCAACAATTGAGACAAAATATTACATGTGATCTTGGATTTATGGTGGAAAACCATCCAATGTATAATACAGATCTGTGAATGGCAAAGAACTGCAACTGCAACTGTTGATCAATCAATGCACATCGGCTTAGAGGCATTTTAGCTCATTCCACCGTATTGGCCAGCTTCTTTTTGGAATGTTTAAGGCTGTGGGGTTGGTTCTTTCTCAAGCATTGATTTGAAAACGTGTCAAGCACCCCTGTTCATCATATTACTTCTGTTCAGATATGAGTGCCAACCTTATCATTTACAACCTTGTATTTACAATTAGAAAATATATCTAAAAATGACTCTCTAGACATTACTAACATTAGGTCGTTATAATTTGTGGTAGGTTTAGCCTAAAGTTAGGGTTAGGGTTAAAATTAGAATTATCTTAGCTGAACCTTTGTGTCTGGGCACTGAAAATCAAAATAGCATTTTGTACAGTGTCGATTATAATTAGTACGCTTTGTATATTACCTGCTAATGGTCTTTTTGTTACATTTTTGCAAGTTCATCTTGAGTCCAGTCAGATCTGGCAAATGTAAAGAAGGAAGTACTTAGGAAATGGATTAAAATGCTAGGAAAAGTTTCTTTTGATATGGTGGTTAATTACTTGGCTTAGGCAGCTTAACGCAAGGGCTGCTGTCAAGCACTAAAGTAAATATACATTCCTGCAAAGCAACACATATAGGATCCAGCTCTAAGGTCAGTATTATGGTGATCAATGTGGTTAAAGAAAGTTACGATTTCCTCCCCAGGAGAAGCTGAATTGCGTAGAAAATTTGTGGCACATTATCCCAGTGCTTTAAAAATTGGTCGATCCAATACCAGCTTCCCTTTGTTGTTGCAGAAGTTATGCCTCTATAATTTCTATGCAGTCAAACTTGAAAAAACTGCACACATATTTAAGACTAAAGGCAAACTAAGCAGTGACTGAGATATAAGGAATAATCTGGGGTGCAATACTGAAATACAAGCAATGTTAACTGATTGCATGCTGACCAAGCTAGCCACTACACTGTACTGTAGGTTAAAGGAGGGCATATTACACCAATTTCTGGGGTCTTAATGAAATAACTGGGACATGCTTTGCTCAAAAAAGCACAGGAATCAAACAACACAGCACTTTTCTTACCCTTTCTAAACAGCACTGTTCAGCATTCAGTGCCTGTTCCTTTAAATGACAATGAGCCATGGCTTAGTTTAGTGCGAGAGCCCAGTAGCGATGAGCAAAAGCTGTGGTTTTTATCCATTTCCACCAAGTTTGTTTTATACTATTCACTTGTTTTCTTCATATTTTATTATAATTCTGATACTTCTTGAGTGTCTATGTCTTTGTACTCATTTAATCCCATGTTTTCAGATTAAGGTAGCCCAAAAAAAACGGATTGTGATGTTTTACCTCATAGACGTCATAACTGAAGTGACCTTTCTTCAATCAGTTTGTATGTGTGTGTTCATGCCTTTAAAGCCTGTCTGGTTCATTATGCTTAATTGACGGCAGACTTATTACTTACTAAGCCTCCCTTTGAGGTCAGCGAAAGCCCTCAGCAGCTTAGCACCAGTGTTTTTTGTGCATTCCTCTATTTGTTTTTAATTCTTACTCTTTGGCCTCCTTTAGAAGCTACTGAGCTCCCCTCAAACGGCTGCCTGCTTTTTATGGGGCTCTGTAACGAGGCCCAGCTGTGGGCTAAAGCAGGGTGTAGTGCTAACCAGGGCATAGCAGGGTCACTGCAAAGGTCAGAGGCCACTGCTTTGTGCCCCTGGCAGGTCGACTGCATATTAGAGGCAGTGGAGGTTGTTTATCAAATTCAGAGTCAACATCTCCCCCATTCTAACCCCTGCTGGGCATAGGGCTTGGGGAAATGTTGTGAAGCCACAGGTCTGTTTAGGGTCTGGGGAACCTTTTTTGGAGCAATGTTTTGATGGCTGAGATCAGGCTTACTGTGACCAAACCATCAAAGGTGCATGCGATTAGATTCCACTACAGACATGAGTCTACCTGCTAGTCATTTGTTTCACATGATCTCCCAGGTTGTATCACACGTCTCAAGCAAATTTGCAGACTTTCCTTCAGACAAATCGTTTGATTAGGTCTGGATAATGTAATGAACCACGGCCTATGCTTATGCCAAACAGTTTGGGATGTTGGTCAAGCTTAACAAAACATGGTATCACATCTATAACAATAAGTACCACTAATACATGTAAAATAAAACTTCATTCGTACGCTCAGGAGACCTTGCTCCATCATAATTCATAGCTATTTTACATCTAAGGGATCCCCCATCCACATTTGTTGCTGCTTCAATACACTCAAAGCCTCTGTTATGTGCCCAAAAAAACAAAATCCTGTTAGTAAAAGCATTACGCAAACACATAACACTGCTTTTCTAACATTCTGGAGTTTGTGGCTAGGTACGTTCTGGGTTAGGGTAAGCTTTTTTTCTGGTAAGAGTAATCATTTCTGTCGTGATAAATGTTGATATTAAATAAGAAAAGTTATGTTTAGGGTTCAGTTTAGGTTAGGAGTTTACAGAACCTTTGAAGGTTGCTTTTCCATGTGGGGTTGCCAGATATTTATGTCTCATTTGTACACTATGTATGAATCCTGGGAATGGTCCTTTAAGTAAAATATGTATGTTTTCATCTTGATACCCAGGTTCTTGAATAGGTCCAAACCTTTGTGGATCCCACTTATAACTTTGTGAACTCTATTAAAATCCACATCCACTGATGACACGGGCCGTCAAATGAGCAACATACACAGTTTGTACAATCACCATAGAAAAGCATTATCAGTAGAATGGGTCTCGTCCTAAACCTCTTGCGCAATGCCAAGCATGAGTTAGAGGGATATAAAGTACTCAACATTAGGCTGTGCACCAGTGAAGTGATAGAGCTCTAAAACTCAGTATACAAAGATCGAGAGGCTAGAGGCAAACAGCTTGCTCTTTTAGTGCCTGACGAGTTATTCGGGGAGAGAGAGAAAACGGGAAAGAGGGAAACAAATGGAGACGACCCAATCACGGTGATCAAACGGGCCCCTGCCACTCTCGGCTCGCCGTCCATTCTTAATCTTAATGGAATCAGCCTCACCAAGCGCTGTTGACACAGAGAGATTGCACAACCCTGGGAGGGCCAGGTAGGCCAGAGGTGCCATGCTGAAAAAAAAAAAAACACAAAGACCCCCTGAAGCTATCCTCCAAACTCCTCATTATTGGGTCCTCCATGCTCCTGAGCTCCCATTTCTCACTGTCAGCAGGAGATAATGTCCCTCGCCCTGAAAAATTAATCTCTCACTGTGGTCTGATCTTAAGTGGCCCAAAAGACCACCAGTTTTTCAGGGACCTTCATCCTCTTTGTTCAGTCATTTACCACACACACTTGCAGGCCTGAAAGGTCTCGTTTAACACCTCACCTCCTCATAGCGAGTTCTTTTTAGAAGCAAGTTCTTCCACCTCTTTTATGTTCTGTGAAGTCTGGCAGTTCATAATTCTAAACTTCCTCAGTTACCTCTCCTCAGCTCAATCCATGATCGTCCAACAGTAGACCAATCACATTATGTGTGGTCTGCATCACCACTAGGCTTAGTTATATTTCTGGGGAGGTGCGTGTTAGTCTACGGTGTAGGGTACATGGCTACCTGGTGCAGTATGTACAGTGCAGAATTGATTTAGAAGCATAAATTGTCTTCATGTATTCACCATGATTTTCAAACTAAGAATAAAGCTATAAATGTAGTAATCCTCATTTGACCTGGGTGTAGACATCCCAGTACCTTTGCATAACACGTATTACACATGTGTAATGCATCATCAGGTCACTACACAGGGTGAAATATACATGGGGCTACTGTACCGTTAAATGCAACCGTGAGTCTAGACTTGACACAAGACTTAACCTTTACCCTGACCCTAAGGCTACAGGTAGGTTTAGGTAGCCACATGTGCATTTCACATTTTAGAGCCACACACATACTGGACATACTAAAACATCCTCTAAACCTAACTTTGTCCCCAACTTAACCACAAAGTCCAGGAAATTAGAAAAGCATATCTTTGTGCTTGTGTGGTGATATTGCTAACCAAAAAATCTGCTGTTTTCTTAGACTTTTAAGTGTGAAGAAAAACAACAACACCTGTGGATGGGAGGTGGGAGATTTGCCGTCCTCAGCCTTCGCAGTAAGTAGAGATTCTGCTGGGTTTTCTTGGCTATGGTGTTGGTGTTGAGGAAATAGGAGATCCTCTGCCGGGTGAACTCCAAGAAACTTGGTACTCTTGATGATCTCCATAGTGGAGCCGTCAATGTGTAGTGGAGAGTGATCACACCTTGTCATCCTGAAGTCAACAACAATCTCTTTGGTCTTGTCTATGTTCCGAGAGAGGTTGTTGGTTCTGCACCAGTCAGCTAACAGTTGAACTTCCACTCTGTATGCTGACTCATGCTTCTTGCTGATGAGACCCAACACAGTAGTGTCATCTGCAAACTTGAACATGTGAGTTATTATTATGTAATGTGTATTACACAATTTACATATGGTAACACTGTAACTGCAAGAAATGTAAACTAATCCCATTAAAGTCAAGGGGGAATGACTGTTCTGCTGGTGCTGCCATAAATACATTGCCCCAGACTCACAAACTTGCATTTCCCTAATAAGGAGAAAATTCAATCAGGAGGAATAGGGAAGCCATGCCCTTAATCGAAGGCGAGCTGTGGAACCCGAGCCTGAGTTCTGAAAGACAACAAGACAGCGGTGGTGTATGCACTGAGTTGCCAGAGCATCAGTCCTCAGTGCTGAGCAAACCTAGTTTATATTCCAGCATGTGTGCAAAGTCTACGGGTTGTGAGGCATCTGCTCATTTACGGCCCGGCCTCCTTGGGTTCTGAAGCATTTGAGATGTGTTCTTCTTGCATGACCATAGATCCAGACCTTAAACATAATTTAGAAATATTATGAATATCGTAGGTGCTCATTTAATTAATATAGGAAATACTTTTGCTGGTACTTAACTTCAGAAAATAACAGAAATGAATCCACCTGTGTACCCTGTAAGTATACTTAAGAGGAACTGTACATGTGACCCGTCCTAGTTCTTGCCCTAAGGCCCTGTACACTTTGGTGACACCACTGAAAGATGAACAACATAAGCATTCAAGGTATTTGAAGCTTGTAAGCAGATCAGGGACGGGCACAACACATATCTTCGTTAAGTGTTTAAGACAGCATCATTATGGAAAGGTAAATGGTGCATTCTTACATTTTCCAGATTTTTGCAATTTCAAATATTTTTCAAAACATGTCAAAGAAAATGGTAAAAACAAAGATTCTTTTTTTTCTCTATTTCTGAGCTTTGTTTAATATAGGGTCAGAGTAGATCATGGCTGATAGCATTCAGCCAAGAGCGGTCTGATGTACCCTTGTGTGAGGGCCACATTAAGAACTATTTGGGGGGTGCTAATGAGCAGCTGGGTTTGTAAGTGGAAGAAACTGGATATCCCACAGAGGTTATCAAATCTGGACCTTGAAGTCAGGTTCCAGGCCAGGATTTTAATATGACACGATAGCAACTGCTAAAGTACTTGACTAACCTGGTATGACATACTGGCCATTTTAAAATCCCAGTCTAGAACCTGGATCCAAGGTGCAGATTTGAAGATCTAAGCCCTATAATATTGTACAGTGTAGTGGCTCACTAAAAACAAGGGATGGTAGCTTATAAGTGTTAGTAATTGGACATGCCCCTTGTCTCTGCACCAGTAGAAGACTTTCATAAAGTGAACACTGTCTGGGGCACATCTGGGAATGAAAAATGCAGCAATTGTAACCAATCAGAGACAGTAAAGAAAATAAAAAAGAGCACATCACAATGTGAGAAAAAAGTCCAGACCTGTGCAGCCTTCTCTACCTCTCTGTCTGCAAATGCATGCCATTATGGATATGTGCAGATGGCAGCGATGAGCATTACAGTAGATGAAAAAGTCTGGCTCAGGCTTCCATTCTCTTTAGCCTTGCTTAAACAGGGCGAGCAGGTAGAATGCTAATGCCTGCCGTGAGCACAGGCCCTCCAGCCTGCCCACCCCCTGTCTTCCCCACTGCTGCTAACAATGCTAACCACGGCTCGGGTACAACCACGCCGCACTGCTGGATGAAAGCAGGGCAGATGCTGGACGAGCACTGGGCCAGGGCTCAACGTTTTGATCCTTGGACGCTTGTCGAGGCTCCCTCTGTCTGTGTTCTGGACATAAGCAGCCACAGCAGATTCAGCCCTCAGGCAAAAGCCATTCATTATGCATGTACATTATTCATACAATTATTGATAATGCTTTTCACATTGGTGATTATTCATACATTAATTATTGCAAACACTAATGTGTGAGCATTAAAGATAGTGTTATTAATGTCGAACCATTTGAAGAACGCCTGGAGGTCCCAAAGGCTTGGCCTGTCCTGGGCGAGTAGTGTGTGTGTGTGTCTCTCTCTCTCTCTCTCTCTCTCTCTCTCTCTCTCTCTCTCTCTCTCTCTCTCTCTCTTTCTCTCTCTTTCTCTCTCCCTTTCTCTTGCCATCTCTTTTTGTCTCTCTCCCATTCTCTGATTGATCATATCCAAGCCTTTCCCTTGGGAGGTCCATACATCAGTGAAGACGTAAATAATTGATATTGCATGTGTACATATTCTTAATTATAGTTAAATATTAATAGAGCTTTATGCTGGAGGTCAACTTTATTTATCTCCATAATTAGTCGCTGCTATGCCATTACCAAGACTGAAGGATTTGGGATGCATTCATTTTGCCTTGTTATGTTGCTGTATTTAATTTTATAATATCTTTTTATATATGACCATGGTTTAAACCTAATACAATCAAGGTGCCACTTCCTATTAACCAATGGCACCTGTTTTGTCATAGCAGCAGAAAAGGAAAATGTTCAGTGTTGTGCAAAAGTGAGAGACCACAGATTCAATAAGTCTCTAATCCAGTCTGGCCTGGATTATGTTTGTAAATATTTCACTAAAGATGTATTTTTTTTTTTTTTTTTTGTAAAATGTGTACAAAATATAGTTCACGTTTCACAGATCATTTGAAATTCTGACACCTACCAAGGAAGGCTTAGAACCGTCTCCAAATAAATTCAAAACTTAACCCTAATTCAAATAACTAAATGCAGCCAAATAGTCACATGCTCTCATTATTTTTCTGTTGTTCTCCTTTGCGTAATTAATAGAGATTATGTGGGCTTAATGAAACAGCGCCACAAGTGGAAGAGTACAATAATTACAATTCATAATTGGTAGAAATGTTAAATATGTTAAAATGCTTGGTCTTAGTATCCATTTTTCAAAGTATTTTTTTTCTTTAATTCAGAAAATATGTGCTTCACAGAAAGTTCTATTAATGTTACTATTTTTCATTTCATTCATTCATTTTTTTCATTCATTGTCTGTAACCCCTTGTCCAGTTCAGGGTCACCGTGGCTCCAGAGCCTAGCCGGAATAAGTGAGTACAAGATGGGAACACACCCTGGACATCCATTACAGGACATCACACACACCCAAACCTACCGATCTGTATTTTTGGAGTGCTGGCAACACTGGAAGAACACATCAAACAGATCACAGAGAGTGACCTGAGGTAAGGACAGGACTCACAGCCACAGAACCCTGCTACTGTGTGGCAGTGACACTACATGCAGGTTCAAACTGATTTTAAATAAAATTGTCCTTCTTTTCAGGAGATTCTTTATTAAGTTTATATGCAGAGATATGTTCCACACCTCCAAAGTTCAGTATTAGTTGGTTGCATTTTCTGCTTCAACACAAACAAATCCGAATGTTAAAGTCTGGGCTGAAGTTCTGAAGTGTTTCAATATAAACAATTAAATGGCCAATTTGACTAGAAGTAAATTGATTTAGACTGGCCTCTGATTCTATACAACTCTGTACATATGGATTACTATGTGTAACATCCATACCCCCTCCATTTGTGCAGCTAATTGGCTTGCTACCAGCTGGCTGATTTATTCTGAGTTTCTGTCATAGTGACACCCCTGTCGACAGTGCTTCGTATTCTTAGAATGAGGCTTGCGTGTAAATGCGTGTGTCAGTTTGAGGTCACTAATGGCTATGTGAGTATGCCAGCACCGTGGGAGGCATGTGCCCAACTTCTACGCACGAGGAGATACCAGCCAAATGCCGATGGGATGCCATCCCTCCCCGACTTATCTGCCCTTTGTATTGTCCAGGAGACCCAGGGTAGGTGACCTTTTGAGTGGGCTATTTAATGGAACAACATTATCATTCCAGGCTTGTACTGCTGATCGGGAAACATATACGCATTGGTGTGCGCACATACAAACACACACACAAACATAAACTTGGCTGTGAAACCCTAGAGCAGGGCTAGTTCACCAAGTACAGACGTTTTAGCGATCCCACCAGTGAAGGATTATGTGATATGAGAGTGGGCTGCCCCTCTGATCGGGTTACCGCCTTCGTGTTGCATTACTAAAAGAGCACCTTTTGCCTCCGCAATGCCGTTGCTATTGACAGACTGTTGAGAAAGACACTTCTTATAAGATTTCGTGCTGGGCAGCAGTGGTCTCCTAAAGCTGTCCCAGCCACTGAGTGATATCACCAGCCAGGTGGAGGGAGGACCCGAGTAAATTTAGGCTTTTTGTGACACTAGCAGTCACTTGGTTGGTCAGTGTGTGCTTATGTGTGTATCTGTGTGTGTGTGTGTGTGTGTGTGTGTGTGTGTGTGTGTGTGTGTGTGTGTGTGTGAGAGAGAGAGAGAGAGAGAGAGAGAGAAAGCCGGCAGTAATGAGTCCTGGAGACAGACAGTTTCCAGAACCCCAGAATAGGAGTGGTATGTCCGCAAGAGCATTCCTTGTGCACACACACACACACACACACACACACACACACACACCATTCTCAGATAATGAGGAGCCACCATATTGATTCAGTCTTAGATTAGGTTTCCCAGATCTCATTTACCTCCCCTGTCATCATTCTTCAGCAGCCTTGTCTGACCCAACAACATCTCTACTTCCACACACTCTCACCTCATTTGTCCCATTCTAATGGCCGGGGAACCCTCCACCAATGTACCCAGCTTTTCTTATTTGTCCCAGCATTTATTTCTGTCCACTTATAAAAGCTCAAATATCCACTTCGCTCACACTCTCTCAGACTGTCGTTTAGCTGTCTCTGCTGAGTGACTATGTGTTTATGACTGTATGTGGGGGGCGCGTGCTGGTTTTCATACCTTTCCTGGTATAATATGTCCTCATTTTGTAAGAAACCTAAACAGGCCAAGTGTCCACCGCGGTCCTGACTTTTAACCACGATAGAAAATAGAAACCTTAGTGTGATGGAAATATAGAACAAATTACACAGAAGCTTTAACAATTAAAAATGGCAAATAATACTTTGATAATATAAATATATATATATATAAAATTACATTGTTATATTATCTAAAACTATGGTGTGTCAATTGATCCAAAAATGTATCACCATTAATTGCCTCATGATTATTCCTAATGTTAATCTCACGTTTCCTTTGCACATTATGGACCTGAACATATCTGTACTTCTCACTGTATTTATTTCAGACATTAGCTTCATCAGAATGTGTTTATTACTCTCAGTAATTCAGGAACATTATTTTTAACTTGTCTCAGGTCTGTTGTGGCAGAGCATCTCCAAGACACAGAAGAGTTCGCTTCCCTTATAAAGAGAAAAAGACTGGCTACTGAGGACAGCTTTGTTTTTCTTTAGATTTCCCACTGAGGAGGTGTTTGTGGATGTCTTTTCTAACAGAAACTATGTAAACACAGCACAACAATCAAACAGCTTCTGAGGAGGGGATAAATGCCCCCTTTTCTGGCCTACATGGTTAGATGGACAGTAGTAAAAAAATCTGTTAAGCTGTGGTCACACTAGATTTTATTCAGTGATTTTTTGTGGGTGGAGTCCGGGGGTGGGGGGCTTTTTGCCAGTGAAACATTGCACAGGTGTAAGTTTGCTCAACACTGGTATGTGAATTCCAGTAGTGTGGCTGCGCTGAGCTAAAGAGGGCGGGGCTTTATAAAGCAGCACTGTAGATCCTAAATTGAGGAAAGGCTAATAGTAACTGTATGTAAGTATGAAATCTTATATCATATGATCCAAGCCGATTATGTAATAGTATATTTACCGGAGGTGCTGGGGTACAGTCAGACAAACTGTCACTGTGGTGGTACCCTCAAGGATACATGTTCTGTACATTTAGTTAGGGAACATAATTGTACCTTATTATATAATAATTACAGATTTTAAATCTGTGTTGATTTCATCCGCTTCATTTCATCCCCATGGCTTCTGTTCTTTCTGAAGGATTAGAAATATTCAAATCTTCTGGAGAAGAGAATGTAATGTACCTTTAGGGAACTGAGGACACTTTCTCCCCCTATTTTCACCAAAGTCATAATCTGTTTGATAACCTGAGGTTATTTAAGCTGCAGGCATTGCATTATTTGGCAGCAATCATGAATGAGTGAATGTCCTCACAAAGACGGTAATGTCCACATTTGTGTGTGTGAAAGAGCCCATAGATTGCAATAATTTAGACTTTATTCACAAATACCATCTCTCTCACAAACACACACACACGCATACACACACACACACACACACACACACACACACCCACACACACGCATACACACACACACACACACACACACACACACACGCATATACACACACACGCATATACACACACACACACACACACACACACACACCCACACACACGCATATACACACACACACACACACACACACACGCATATACACACACACACACACACACACACACACGCACACACCCACCCACACGCATATACACACACACACACACACACGCATACACACACAGATTTGCGCACACACAAACACACTGTCTCAGGTTTTCAGGTTTGGTGTGTGTGTGTGTGTGTGTGTGTACAGATCTGTACGTACAGAGAGAGAGAGAGAGAGAGAGAGAGAGAGAGAGAGAGAGAGAGAGAGAGAGAGAGAGAGATTGAGTTGCTGCTGACTAACCACATTGTGGCGTCCCAGTAAATGCCCATGGTTATGGAGCCGGCTCTGTCTAAGGTTGCACTCTTAATAAAGACCTAGGCTTCTTTCCCTACGGCTTCAGTGCCATCTTGGCATTTGTGCCTTGGCTCTTTAGTGTAACACAGCCCTGTCCGACCGGCATTCTCCTACCCGCTGGAGGCCCGAGTGTGCGTGTACTCGGCCCCTCACGTCCACTCATAGCTCCTGCTCTCTTCTGCTATTGGGTTTCAGGCAGCCGGGCCATTTTGTGAACAGCTGTTTGCAAACGTGCACAGGAGATGTTTACAAGAATGCAATGTGTTGCTTGTGCATTTTTGGTTGTCACTAATGTTTTTTTTTCCAGCTCTTATTTTTATATTATTACTGTATCTTGACTTCTTATATTAATGTTAAACACTGAAAATGACACTTTACTTTCAAATTCTACCAAGCAGAAACTGACCACTGAATGACCATCTCATTAACGGTAACAGGATACGTCACTGTTAAGTATTAATAGTGTTAATATTAAGGCAGCCGTAGGTCAGACTTTCTCTGGTCATATATCTTTGCAAACTATTTACACTCTGCACTTTACAGACGCCTCCCATAGCAAACCAGTGGTTCATAAATGTTCATAAATGACCAGTGAGAATGTCAGTATTCTACAACATCTGGACTGACATTTTACAGACATAAGAGACATCATAATAATTCTAATGTTAGCAGTTTATAACACCATAGTGTGTCCAATGTCTAATAAATATAGTTTCATTTGGTGGGGGGATAACCACTTATCCAATTCCCACATCAATAAAATTATTTCCTATGTAGTTATATAGTTAAAGATATTGTTAAAGCAGTTTGGCCTAAAGATAACGGCAACTCGTTTCAAATGTGATCTTTGTCCCTGTTTTTCCTTGATCTCTGAAAGCTAGGACACATTATCACCAGAACCATGTTGGATCATTTAATCAGCATCAAAAATACAGCACAATGCGTAATGATCTCTGAACCCAAGCCTACATATCCATCCATCCATTATCTGTAGCCGCTTATCCAATTCTAGGGTCGCGGGGGGTCCAGAGCCTACCTGGAATCATTGGGCGCAAGGCGGGAATACACCCTGGAGGGGACGCCAGTCCTTCACAGGGCAACACAGACACACACACATTCACTCACACACTCACACCTACAGACACTTTCGAGTCGCCAATCCACCTGCAACGTGTGTTTTGGACTGTGGAGGAAACCGAGCAGCACCCTGAGGAAACCCACGCGGACACGGGGAGAACACACCAACTCCTCACAGACAGTCACCCGGAGTGGGAATCGAACCCACAACCTCCACCGTGCCGCCCAGCCTAAATATGATTTTTTTTTTTATTTGATTTTATTGAAACTCATCTAATCTCATAGTTTCTGTGAACGATGCACACATTACACTTGCCTTAGCCTCTATTTCTGACCTTTTAAATGACACTTAATGTTTAAAAGTCTGTTTATTTAAGAAGAGCTTCTCTCTCTCTCTCTCGCTCTCTCTCTCTAATAATTCACACACAGCCATGGGCCATGTGCCTCTATGTATGCATAAGTGGCAGTGGGGATATATATTTTTTGTTGTTGTTTTTCATTAAACAAGGGGAAATTATGCACAAAGGAGAGGCTGTGTGTAATTAAACTAATTAAAACTACAGCATTAATAAAATATCAGCCAAAGCAGCTGTTGACTTGAGTTTGGGGCCTGGGGAAGAGTGAGAGCACGTTTTAATATGTGCTGTTAAAGGACTCCCTGTGGTCTCTCTCTCTCTCTCTCTCTCTCTCTCTCTCTCTCTCTCTCTGTCTCTCTCTCTCTCTCTCTCTCTCTCTCTCTCTCTCTCTCTCTCTCTCTCTCTCTCTCTCTCTCTCACTCATACTTTCATACCTCTAGGGACAGCCTTGTATGTTCTCTATGGAATGCTCTCTCTCTCTCTCTCACACACACACACACACACACACACACACACACACACATACATACACACACGCAAATAAGCAAATAAACAGAACTGAGGAATTGTAATCATGGCTGTTGGAACCACAGCCAAATTGCAGTGGCCTACTAAGCATCATGCCAATTCTTGCATAATTATCGCCTGTTTACGTTTCTAAAAATGTGGTGCCTACTTCACACGCCTCTAAATATGAGGTGAAGATGACTAATGAAGTCTGCAGGCATGCTACGGATTAAATTATAATAGCTCCATGGATTTTTGATTTCCATTGTGTGTTTTATGGGGTTACCGGGAGGCTGCAGGTAACAATAGCATTGGGATAGTGCTTTCAACATTTGAACACTTCTCTTATTGTGGGATGTTGTCTTCTGACTGCTGAAGTGGCATGTCCAATGTCTCACACACTTTATTACCCTTTGGCCAAAAAATTTGGTGGAACGATTTTCAACACAATGTCTGCACTGGCTATGGCCAATATGAATGGAGACCTCGGGAAATTAAAAGTTAATCATCTTTCCCCACTACTGCAGTCTTTAGCTGGGGTTATCTCTATTAAATGAGCATGCTAGGAAGGTACATTTTCTGAGACATATATATTTCAGTCATTTTCAAATTGCCTTGGCCAGCTCAGCACATTAGGAGGAGAACACTAACCTATTCTGTTAAGTCAACGAACTGACAGCCATATTGGCTTGGATTACAGTGAGGGATTTAGAGAGAGTAAGGGTAAGGCAAATCAATGCTCTCTGAGGTGAATCCTAAACAGAAATTCAAAAGGCCTCATTCACAGTATTTGCTACTGGAATATTTGTCGACTTGACAATTTACATGGGTTTAATTTAACACTGGGTTATGTCTAGCTCATAGCTGGGTCTCTTTACCACTCCCAACTTTGTGAAACTAAAAGTATAGTACTTAAGTAGCATAGTTAGTCAATATTCGCATAGGGCTGATACAAGATAGCAAAGTCGTGACCCCCAGTCGAGACAAAGGACTTTTTCTTCCTATTGAGTTTCCTCCATTTTTATGATCAATCTTCCGGTCTTTCAGTCATGTGTCAGTAAGCCCTGTGTTTAAAGACAGCTAATGGCTATTTCAGAGCCCAAACACAAACAGCTAGTCTGCTCCACTCACTGATAACACTCACATAATGAGGGAAGACCCTAATGAATAATGGGTCTGTGTAACTGGCCAGTTGTGTGGTCAGTGGGGCAGTGGTGTGTGTGTGTGTAGGGGGAGGTGTTTGCTGAGTTTCTGGGTGTGTTTATGTGTGTGTGACGGGGGCTTGAGCGAACTCCTGAGGTGTTATTTAGCCACCATAGTCCTTTTTCTGCCTCTTAGTCTGACCACTGTATTTGTGCACTGAGGAATTGGAGCTTTTTATGAATATCAGTGACCAACCTTTTGATCTATAAAGACTAGATTAAAAATGATGCCGTCTCTAATAGAAGTGTAATACACTTTATATCTATTTATGTACATAATAATTACATCTTATTCTCATGTAATTACATAGCATTTTAATCCATGTGTTTATTTTGAATGCTAACATTGCAGTAAGCTCTCATCTTGGAGACATCTTTCTTTATTTCTTTTTTTTTTTTTTTCATTAGCATTTGTGACGGATGGTCCGGTGTGTAACCTCTCTTAAGAGCGGTTAGCAGTGCAGACTGGTCTCTGACCCTCGGACACTTATCCACATTAATCACCGGCGGTCAGCTGGGCTTTTAATGTGGGTGCTGAAAGCTACTATCCATCCTCTCCCCTTCCTCTCGTCTTCTCTCCCCGCTGGCCATCTCTCGTTCTTTCTTCCACTTACAACCCCAGCGCCCCCCACCCCACGCCCCCTTGGCTTTTCGTTCTGCTGCTATCTGCCCATCAGGGTCCTCTCATCAGCCTTGGCTTTATCTCTCTGAAGGCTTGAATATGGAAATGTGATCCTTCATTGATAAGGCCGCCGCTGTCTTCATATCTGTTCTCCCCCTATTCAGCTTCAATCAGATAGAGGCCAGCCTCGGCCTACAGCCGCCCACATTCCACCTATTGTCTTATTGCGAGCCAGAGCTGATGGCAGAAGTGGTCAGTGTTAGATGTGTACATTACCTGTCAGACATTGGGAATTAGTTTTCATACAAATAATTTTTATTTTACTTTTGTTAATGGTCATTACTCTGGCTGCTCTTAATTTAGATTTCAGATGAGAACATTTAACATGATAAACAAATTACATGAAGCTGTGGTCACTCCAGTCAACATGCAGTTTTAATACACTTAAGTACAATTCTGGGGGGCTTCATTTGCCTCTAGCCTTTAGCATTTAGCATTTAATAGCTTTAACTGCTGCATCCAGGACATTCATATCTGTTGGACAGTACATTTCTTTTTGTACAAGATCTGTGTACACAGTGGAACTTATGTGTCCACAGTGTGTAGTTGCCTTCTCTAAGTATAAGGGCTGTCCAGAAATGTTTGGGCATGTAGTCTATTTCAATGAGAAAATCTAGAGTCAGCAACAACAATGAGGAACTGAATTTTGAGCAGCTCACATCTGTATCTGATACTAGTATTTATTATTTATTTTAAGAATCTCATTTTTGTGGAGAGGTGTCTACTGGTGTGTTGTTATAGCAGCAGGTTCCTCAGCCTTTCCCCATTGCTCGTTAGCAGCTCAACATGGAATCATAATGCTTAAGTGCACACAGAATTGGTTTCTATTTGAGCAGAGCAATAAATAAAAAAAGCCAACCTTTGTTTTTAATTGTGGAATCATCACTCTATCTGTAATGAAGTGGATTTTAATTACAGCAAATATTGATTTTAAATGGTGTTAGTACATTATATGTATGTGTGAACACTCTGCATTATCGGGGCACTTGAGGAAGAATGATGATGATGATGATGATGATGGCTAAAGTAAAGGGTTCTAGCCATGTTACCCTAGTCTTTCCACACTTGTTGTGTGTGACCTGGTGAAGGTCCATCCTGTGCTGACTGCTGGTCTTTCAGCACTGACCTTATGACCTCTCACTGAGTACAAACCCTCTCTCTCTGTCTCACACACACACACACACACACACACACACACACAAAGCCTCTTCACCAGCCTGTCCAGTCATTTTCAAAGCATCTCTATCCTTCAAAATGAAAATACAATACATGTCCAAAAGTTTTTAGACATTCATGTAACTGATGCATTCAGATCTCTTTGCTGTTAATAGAGGGATTTTATTAGGTGCACACAGCTTATATAGTCTCCATAGAAAAGCACTGTCAATCATTCAAAACAGTTACATATGGATCTAAGGTCAGCATACCTGACGCCAAATGCCAGCTAGATGGTGTAAAGCCCTCCAGCATTGGGATTTCTGGAGTGGTAAATGAGTTGGGTTTGGCCTCTGATCCATAAATAATTGTTTAATTTCAGTGCTTTGTGGCTGGGCTAAATACACTCAAATCCTCACAGCAATGTTCCAACATCCAAAGTAAAGCCTTGCCTAAAGAGTTGATACAAACTCCCCTGTTAACACCCTTGAGCAAGTGTTAAACTCTGAGTATGGGAGCAAGTACACCTGTGTTTATAAATAGCATTTCTAATGAGCCACAGTGTCGCTAAGGCGGCTGTTCAAAGGGAATCTCTAATAACCCACACTCCAGGTCCAGAGCTCTTACGCCAGTCGTGTGTGTGTGTGTGTGTGGGTGTGGGTGCTTGTGTGTGTGTTCAGGTGTGTTAGCTCGGCCCGTTCCCTCACAAAGGTGTGTGTTGACATGTGTAGCTCTGCGGAGTTGATTGGAGGAAAGGCCCCAGTCAATTTAGCAGCCTTCAGAGAGCTTATCTTATCAGCTGTGTTATTAAGGCGCCGTCACACACCCCATCAAAAAAGCGTTAAGCCACAATAGAGCGGCTGTCAGAGGCAGCAATCAAGCACCACTGCTACAGGAGTGTGTGTGATTGTGTGAGTGTGTGTGGACACATACCTCTAATTCATCCTGATTGACTAGAGATGTGTTTGTGTGCTTGCAGTGAAAAGTCTGGGGACACCTTAACATTAAAGCCACCTTAACATTAAAGCCATCTGGTTGTTTCTACACTCAGTGTCTATTTTATCAGCAGCACTGATAATACAGGGGCATTTTGAAATACTACAATCACAGGCTATGGTCAATGTGTTGCTCTGCATACTCTAAATATTAATTAATTCATTATCTGTAACCACTTATCCAATTCAGGGTCACGGTGGGTCCAGAGCCTACCTGGAGTCATTGGGCGCAAGGCGGGAATACACCCTGGAGGGGGCGTCAGTCCTTCACAGGGTAACACACACACACACAGTCACACCTATGGACACTTTAGAGTCGCCAATCCACCCACCAAAATATTTTTGGATAGTGGGAGGAAACCGGAGCACCCGGAGGAAACCCACCCGGACACAGGGAGAACACACCACACTCCTCACAGACAGATGTATGCAGGTTGGTCATAAAAGCTCTCAGTCTTCTCATCTAGGGTTATTCTTTACATAAAATGAAAAAAGAAATACTGAATGCAGGTTATGACTACATCCACTTCTGACTGAATTATTAAAAATGAATGACCTTTCCAGTTTTGCAAACACTAAAATAATGTTTTAAAACAACACATTCTTTTTGATACTTATTTAAAGTTCTACTTTGGTGAACTCTGCCCTATATTTTCCTTCACTACAATATCATATAAAATCCCCTAATACCCCAGGTTAGTTAGCGTGGGCTACTAGTGGCAAATAAGCCCGTGATTGGCAGTGGCTACTCTCCTCATGCTGGTGTCAGTCTTTCACACGTCCACTCGGCCCATATGTTACTGCGTGACCAGGCAAGGCCAGTGCCCATCTGACACACTGACCACATGGGCAATGTGTATCAGCCACAAATCTCCTCTAATCTCCCACACTCAGGTTCCTCCCACACTCCGTAAACACCCATTACAGCTATTCTCCAGAAAGAGTTCCGCAGTGCGTCTCCCAGGACCACTGTCCCACTTTGGAATGCTAAACGGTTTGGATAAGGACGTACTCTTCGTACACTCTGTGGCTGAAAAAAGGTTTTTGGACACCTGCTCATCCAGCATTTCTTCTGAAATCTATGAAATCTAATAGTGAGTGCCCCTTTCTTGCAGAAACAGCCTCTCCTCTTCTAAAAGCCCTCTGTAGCCCATGACTGGCACTGAGTATGCTGACTTGTGATGTGGCCACCTAGCCATCAGTAGCTGAATGTACTCGTTATAATTGGTGTCAACAACTTTAGATGCCTGGACATAGTGTACAAAACAGAATGAATAATAAGCTGCTATAACTTTTTAATTTAGTGCTGTGAATTAGAAATTGCATTACAGAAACCTATACACTCCTAACACACAAACACACACACACACACACACACACACACAGCTTGGCGGGGACTAGCTGCTAAATGGCCCGAGTGGAGTGTCATCTGCTCTCTCTCCCTCCGGTTGCCCCTGTGGCCCTGCTTGGCTGGACGCTCGCTGTTCTGGACGTCCTGCTCACCTGGCATGCCAAGAACTATGAGTCATGAGGCCTGAGAAGTGATTTTACAGTTAACCTTCCAGGCTTTGATTTAGCTCTGCTGTATATAAGGTCCATTTACACTGGCTTTATATACTGCACACAGAAATGAAGATAAGGATTGTATTCTTGTTCATGGAACATGGTGGGAGGGTGCATGTGTGTATCTTAAATGAACTGTAGGTAGAATTTGTATACCTTAAACTATATATCCTGTCTCAGCAAAGCAGAAACTGCACTATGTAACATATGAAGGAGGGTAGGAAAGTCCTCTGCTCTCCACCAGCCAAAAGAGCTGAAGGGGTTAAGGGTAAGTACTTTTTAAAAACTTCCAAACCACAGCTGTACTTTTTGGTGATGAAAAAAAAGTGTGTATGAGTAGAGCCGAGAGGGAGGGAGGGAGGGAGGGAGGGATAAAGCGGTGGACACAAAGTGACGGAAAGACAGTGAACAATGCGGACGAACACGATCGGAACACGGCGAAACACTAATCCAGAGCGAGCCTGTTGGGTGAAATTAGTCCTGCACTGGCGTCACAATGGGCTGCAGATGGAATATTGAAAGGTTACTTGGGTTACTCAGGCTAGCCTGTCTGTCACCTCTCTGCCTTCAGGGGGAACTAATCACTTCAGCCCATAATTACAGTCACAATGGAGCCCGTTAAAGAAGCTGTAAGGGAAACCTGCGGCCTTTTCAGTGGCGGGCCAGTCCTTCTTTTAATTAGACCCATCCGTCTTAACCTTGTCTTCTAGAGGTGAGCTGGAGGTAGCCAGGTCAAGCTATGAAAATGAGAGACAACTGTACCCCAACCCACACACACACACACACACACACACACACACACACTAGACACTACATTCTAGGCTGCACTACAATGCAGACACTAGCTGGCGGAATAGCAGAGGTCTCTGGCTCCAGTGGGGATTTGTAAGTGAATGGACGATTTTCTTTCCCTTTTTTGTGTTTGCACTGACACAATGCTTGAAATTCACAATGGGAACCTAACACTGCACGCATCAGTGGCGTATGTGAAACATGTGTGATGACTCTCTATATAAAAAAAAAGTGTAACTTCAGATCGCTAACCAGCTGCTGGAGTGACGTATTGTGTAGCGAGCGGCTCTGAAAAAAAGAATGTGTGAGAACTTTTTTTTTATTGGGATTTTCTCAAAGTGGCATCCGGGATTACCTGATTAGCAGCTTATGTGTCTTATTGTGTGATTTGTGTGTGAATGTTTCTTCCTATACACTTGCTGAAGCCCCAGTATACTGCCCTTAAAAGTAGTGAATTCAGCTATATTCAGGCATGCCCATTGTAGCCATAGACGTCCATAGGGTCATTAGAACAGCTGCACATGAGCCTGAGATCACAGCCAGGCATTGGTAAGAGGAGGGTTGGGTGGGATAAAGCCCCCAGCATTGGGCTATGGAGATGGGGAACCCCAAGCTCTAGACTGGAGTGTAACTAAGCATTCATCATTAATGATCTTATGTATGAATGCATATCATCAAATGGTCACAGCCATGTGTGTTTGTGTCCATATGTGCATGCTTTGATATATTGCTTCAGTACAGGTCTGTGAACGCACTTCTCTATAGAAGATTATATGTCAATGTGTCCTCAGACTGTGAATGTGTGTGTGTGTGTGTGTGTGTGTGTTGTATATCTGAACAGCAGTCTGTCAGCCTGTACCAGTAAAGCCTGTCTCTCCACCAAAGGCTTGGAGGTGAGGCTTAGAGCCCTATGATCAAAAGTAGTGTTTGTTTTCCCACTGCCGACCTGGGAGCCAGAGACTTATCCCTATGGAGTACACACACACACACACACACACACACACATACATAGACACATACAAACACACAGAGGCAAAGGCCTCTGACTGATCAGCTCTCCGGAGATACCTGCTTTCAGTACATGCATGTGCGAATGTGTGAGAGAGTGTGTGTGTGTGTGTGTGTGTGTGTGTAGTGTTTCATGCTGTCTGGAATGGAGCGACGGCTGCTACCCAAGTCTGACAGTGATGTGTCTTGTCACCTTTTGCAGGATTTTGGGGCCTGGAATGAAAGCTGCATGTGACGGGACAAGGCCAAAGGCACCCTCCACTCCTTTATATTCCCTCTTTCGCTCACTCGTATTTTTCTTTTCCCTCTTCCCTTCCCTCACCTATTTCTTTCCCTCTCTTCCTTCCTCCCTCCTTTCTCTCTGACCCGCAGTACATAGCGTGTTCTTTTAACTCCTGCTCGTATATTATTCATAGGCGGCGTCGGGTGGCAGGAGTAATAAGGCTCTGAACTGAGGGAGGAAGGTGACGACTCGGCAGGAAGATGGAGACGAGCACAACACACTCACGCACTCATACACACAGACACACACATACACACGTGCCACTTCTGGTGTGCTGCTGTGCATGGATATCTTTACAACAGCCACTCTCTTGGAATTCTTGAGTCTCTCTCCCACTCTGTCTCTATGTCTCTCGCCCCCTCTTGCTCTTCTCGGAGGGACGAACCTGTCTGAGGACTGAGTGTAGTTGTTTTTTTTGTTTTTCTCTTTACCTTCTTCTTCAGCGTAGACAGGGTTTGTTGTCGAGGAAGGCTCAGGAACGAAGAAGCTCAGCTTGGAGTTTGTACAGATAAAGCCAGGCTTGTTTTGCAGGCAGCAGAGGGGCGACTGAACATGGGACAAGTGAAGGATGGAGAAAGAAAGGACCGGGTGTTTATTGTCGCACCTTGTTTCCCTGTTTTCACAAGAAGGAATGGGTGAGGGAAGAAGGGAAAGTGACACAGAGGAGTTTGTGAGGGAGTGTACAGGGGAAAAAGTAAAAAAAAAACCAAAAAAACAACTCAAGCACCCAGACATAAAGAGCCACCATATGTTAAAGCAACAGTATTCGATAGGATAATATGAGTGTCTGTTCAGTTTGAGCTCAACACCCACTGACTAATGTTAGTTCTGAAATCAAGTGTTTTAATTGGGAAAATACCACCTTAACCCCCTCGACCTAAACCCCACCTGTGCTCTCCAGTGAAGATTGTACCCTAGATTTTGGATCACTGGAACACAACATAGCTACTGATGTTGGATGATAGAATAGAATAGCTTTTATTGTCGCTGAGAAAACAATGTTCAGAACAATGTTAAAAGAGTGAAATGCAGTTTTAGCATCCCTCCGCATAAGACACAGATCAGCATCCAGCAGATTCATCCAATCAGATGCTGAGGAGGTTAAAATGGGGCGTGGCTGCTACCTCATCCCAAAGGTATTGCAGTGTGCTGTCACTGCAAAGAATGCAGTATCAGTGCTCCATTGCTATAACCCACTAATCAGCACTTGGCCGTGTTGACCTTAGGCTCGTGTGTAGCTGCACCAGAGCCTTCCCTTTCCACTGGCAATGCTTTTCTATGATTAAGCAAGGTGGATGTGTACAGTTGAAAGTGTGTGTCACTCATTAGAAGAGGTGTCTACAAACTTCTGGACATTTAGTTTATCTGTATATTCTAAAATACAAATAAATAAATAAAATAAAATAAAAAATACAAAAATAAAATTAGTGTTATATTATTATTATTATTATTATTATTATTATTATTATTATTATTATTATTATTATAAGTAAACCACCAACAGTAAATAGCCAATATTAATTTAGGCAGAGCAATAGAAAACCTCTTTCCCTTTGATCAGCATCCAGCAGGTTCTTCCAATCAGGTGCTGAGGAGGTTAAAAGTGGGTGTGGCTGTATTTAACCTTTCAGCATTCCCTGCTTAGGATCAGAGAGGATGGTGGATGCTGGAAAGCTGAAGGGCTGGATGTGTGTGTGTGTGTGTGTGTGTGTGTTGGGGGAGGGGGGTGGGGGGGTGGGGGTGTGCGCTCCACCACCTGGCCTTTCAGACTGACCTAGTGAAGCGAAAGACTGAGAGACAGGGAGTGAGAGCAAGGGAGAGAGAAAGAATAGAAGCACAAACTAGACAAGCATTAACTCATCAATGAAGACTCCTCACCACCACTTAACATGAGCTATTGATCCAGCACACACACACACACACACACACACACACACACACACACACACACACAGAGAGAGAGAGAGAGAGAGAGAGAGAGAGAGAGAGAGAGAGAGAGAGAGAGAGAGAGAGAGAGAGAGAGAGAGAGAAATACTGGAGTGTGTGTCCATTTCCTATCGATTATCTCCAGTCTATTTTTATTGATCCTCTCAGCCTCTGTGGCCTCACCTGGGAATGCTTTAAACACTCATTTGAAATTATAATCCAACAGAGTAAATGTCATAATTGCCCCCATGGCCTTCCATGGATTTAGCTGCAGGGGTCAGAGGCATTAGTCAATGCTGACCTCTTACTGTTGGCCACTGCTAACATCCTAACAGCTCAAACACATTGCCCTTTCCTTATGTCACAGACTGTGGGTGGACAGAGGGGAGAACAACACGCTGTTAAAGAATGGAAAACAGCAGAAGAACAGAGACTGATTCATTCCAGAGAATCAAAAACATATATAAAATGGACTCTCTTTTACGTTTGCAATATACACAGTGTAATCAGATTATTCATATGAAACTGATTCATTTTAAACACTACAAATATCTAAATGATACATAAGCTGATTCATTTCTGAATAACAATAATAATAATAATAATAAACTTAAAATGATTGTGAGAAGTGATGTGAAGTGAGAAGAGTCGATTGAATTTAGTGTTTTTATATTATTGCATGTCCCCTCTAGGTTAGGGTTAGGGTTAGACATGTAGAAATTATGGTTTAGTCACTGTGTGTGTGTGTGTGTGGGTGGGTGGGTGGGTGGGTGGGTGGATGTGTGTGTCTTTGTGTGTGTGTGTGTGTCTTTGTGTGAGAACATTAGGCCTACTGATAAGGCGAAGGGAGATAAAGATTGGCATATTGCTATTGATCGATTGCTCTCTGAGGACGATGCTGTCTGCATGATTTCCAGTTTTAATAGAGTTGCAGATCTAAAAGAAACAAACCTAACAAACAGACAGACAGACAAACAAGTACATGAAAAAATTTAGTCTTTTAATATTGCAACATCAGGGAAATTGACTGCTTTCTTGTTTATCAATAACAACAAATGTTAAATTTGTAACAACAAATGTCCCGTGTCATGAACTCGTGCTCTGAAAGTAGCAGCAACAATAAAAGTACTATTAGAAATAAAAATAATAACTAATCACTGCTTCAAAACACGGTCTTATTTCATTTTATTTTTAAATTATCCTTTATTCTGTGAATGTTTCAGGAAGAACTAACTAATTTATATATATATATATATATATATATATATATAACTCTATTCCCTTTTGTAGATAATGTATCTTAAGTGTCCGAACCTTTATATTATTATTATAATTTATTTTATAAACCATATATATATATTTATGACTACATGACCATAAATGCATAAAATATGATTTGTTATATATTCCAGTGCAGAACAGAATGCCCTGTGAATACAGTACAGTATCTAAGGGGCATAACTGCTATAGAAATGGCAGCAAAATAAGGTGGCACACATCTTCATTCAAGCAGTGGGTGGCAGAGTGATCTCACTGAAGCTACAGCACATGATAGTGCTCAACACTGACTGCACTCAGTTCTGCAGCAGTCTTTTCTGAGCACTAAATACCTCAGCTTTACCATGTTTTATCAGTCACGTCTGCACTGAAAACAAACCTGAGACTTCTCTCCTGGTGATGCGTCACTGTGATGTTTTCACTGATATCCGAACATCTGAAACATGGGCACCACTCATGGAGCCTTTCGTCTATGAGCACTCCAGGTGACCTGCACACACAGCTTTACTGAGCTTAAATGAGCTGACGTTTACCCAAGGTCAGTGTGTAAAAGCTCAGCAACTGGGGGCAGAACTGCTTTAACTGTTTTATGACATCACAGTGGGCTGCTGAGCTCTGGGTGGGTGGAGTATTATGTGCCAACTGTTTACACAAGGCCAGCACTGGATAAAGAAAGTGAAAGTGTAAGGAAGTTGAATGAGCTTGTGTGTGTGTTTGTGTGTTTGTGTGTTTGTGTGTCTGTGTGTGTATGTGGCCATGTATTTATATTATTGGCCAAAATGTTTACTCACTCCAATTTAGTTAGACTAAATTGACATTCAGCTGTATAGAGACAGCTTATATAATCTCCATAGAAAAGCCTTTTGTGAAGCCTTCAGACATCAGCATTAAGTCACCATGCACCCAGAGAGGTAAAAGCCCCATAAGTATGTATATTGAAATAGAACTTTGGAAAGGGAGAGGTGAGGGAGGGGCATTCAGATGATTGCAGTCTGGAACCTCACCACTAGATGCTACTGAATCTTACACACCACTGCAAAGATTAAGACTGGGTTTAGGTCTAGTCCTTTCTCAATGCTGAATACACTCCTTGAATACAATCCTTGGACTTGAGGCCTGGGACTTTTTTTTATTACACTGTGGGATGTCCCTGGCCTAAAATTATATTATGACCCAATCCTTGTTTCAACACACACTCTCCTCTGGCCATACATACAGTTACAGACAGCAGTCTATCTGCCATCCATATGTTGCTATGCATACGTTTACTGACCCCTTTCACCCTGTTCTTCAATGGTCAAGACCCCCACTGGACCAAGTATGATTTGGCAAGTGGATTATTCTCAGCACTGCAGTGATAGTGTTAGTAGTGTGTTAGTGTGTTTTGCATGGGTGTAAGTGGATCAGACACAGCAGTGCTGCTGGAGTTTTTAAGCCACTCACTGTCACTTCTAGACTGATTATAGTCCACCAACCACACATATCCAGACAACAGCGTCCTGTGGGCAGCGTCCAGTGTCCACTGATGAAGGACCAGAGGACAACCAACACATACTGTACAGCAGCAAACATCTACAACAGGGACCAAAGAGGTAGGTGTATCTAACAGAGTGGAGAGTGAGTTAGGGTTTGTGTAAGGGATAAGGTTATATATGTAGGGGTTTAGTGTAGGTTTAGGTTGATGGTAAGGTTAGTAGCACTTACAAATAATATCAGTGTCTCTTCAAAATAAATGGAAGTCAATGTAATGACCCCACATTGCGTGATATATATATTCTGTGTGTGTTTGTGTGTGTTAGCACACTTAAAAAGATGTCGATGCACTGCGACAACAATAGGAGTTAGTTGTGAAAGGCGTGCTGAGTTTTTTGATAGCTGCGACTGCATTACAGTGTGCGGCTTCCACATCAAGCCGTTCGGAAGGCAACCTGCACCTGAGCGCATGAAGGTAACAAAACATGATCATTATGGGCCGCATTTTCCACCAAATCGCAGTACAGAACACGCTGACATCACCCACGCACCGCCGTGACAACAGAGAGAAACCCCTGGAGCTGACAAAGATAGAGCGAGAGGGAAAGAAAAAAAGAAGAACGCTGCATTCTCATCACTTACACACACACACACACACACACACACACACACACACACACGTGCAGCTCGTTTTTCCACAGTTCAATATGTCTTCGCCATTTTGATTTGAACTTGACAGCCTCTGTGAAGCCCCCCATTCCAAATCACAGATGTGCAATGAGGAACATTCAAACCCGCCGGATAAGGAGACGGGGGGAGAGAAAACAGAAGGAAAAACATGCCAGCGGAAAAAAAAATAACAAAACAAATACATGAATAAATAAATCAACAGCAGCGGTGGGGAAGGGAGAGAGCGGGAGAGGGAGAGAAATTGCAACAGTGAGGTTTCAAATGTAGTTCTGTATCAATAATTAAAAGTTCAGAGATGTAGTTTTTCTCACTAAGCACAAAAACAATGGATTTCAGGCAAAACTCCAAAGATGTTTGTGTCATCCTTTGCTTTCTCTGCTTTGGCCCACATTACACACCCCATGTTTGTTGGGGGTGGTAAGCGGGGTTCAGGGGGATGTTGAGGGAGAGGGGTGGGGGGTCTTTCATTTGCAGATGGGTTGAAGGCTGAGCTGCATCTCACACACACTTGTGAAATTTAAACACAAGCTCCTGAGAGCAAACATGCTCGTATTTATAGATAAAGCTCTAGACCCATAAACGCCTGCACCTTTCTGCTGCTAATTACAGCAGCTGAGGAGCTGCCTGGAGTTAAACTGCTGGAATCAGTGCTGTGGGTTTGAATGAGGTGCTTTAAAGTGTGTGTGGAGTGTGTAGAAGTGTGGCGTAGGTGAAGGTGGCGTATGGTACATACTCTGTCAGTATTCTATTTCACAAAACTTCAAACACAGTGGGGTTTCCATCCCTTTTTTAACTCTTTTCTGAAGTCTGTGGTTGAGGTTCATTCAGAGTTACAGTTCAATGCGAAATTATAAATTGTAGATACCATTTTAGAAAGATTTAGCAGCTTTGATTTCATTATTATTTATGGTGATGGGGTAATGCAAGGTTTGCAATGTTTATAAAACAAAAAGAGACCATATATAAAAATCTTCTTACTTTTCATGGTAGTCAATGTAAAAAGACTATATTCCAAGTAATTTCTGGAGCATTTTTATTGGTCCATTTGCCATGAACTTTTTACACCATTTAAATGATGTAGTAAACTGAAGATTGACTAATTAGAGGTACATGTTTTTCTTTGGTCAGATATGATATTTAACAAAACGCTCAGTGTGTTTTGATAACATTAATGAAATTGTAGAAGAAACATGCATTGTATTACCTTTTATTTTAATGTAAATTTCCATTTACAACATTTAGTTATTTTGGTGTTTGATTTTAACATCAATTTTAGTAAAAGTTTAGTTGCAACACTCTCCAAATTAAGATGCAACAGCAAAAAAAAAAAAAAAAAAAAAAAAAAAAAAAAAAAAAAAAGATATTTGCATTCTGCCATAAGAAGGTGAATATAAAAAGTATGAGGAATTTCATCTATGCAAGAAAAGATGGGTCATGACTCATCACTTTATCACTTTATGCCGCACTTCATGACAGAAACATCAAACAGTGCAAAAGGGCATTTCTCAATGTAGTATTGCAAATAATATATTTCTTTCTACTGTAGAATGGGCATGTGCCTGTGAGCCTTCAGACAGCACTGCATGAGAACTGTAATGCTACTACGATAAATATAGCATCATGGACAGTTTTGCAGGTGTTAGATTCATCATACGTTATTTAAATACTTACAATTTAATGAACACAACTCTTTTGTTTTCCTTTTGTACAATCCTCAGTTAAATAAAGGGTCAAAAACTCTAAGTTCTCTAAAAACAGAAAGATTGACCTAAAATAAATAAATACATCCAAACACACATAAATAAATAAATGCATGAATGAATGAACATATGAATAAAAATAATAATAAATAAATAAAATAAAGACATGTAAAACACAGTATAATATATGATTTTAAAATATTAGTATTCATTCATTATCTGTAAGCGCTTATCCTGTTCAGGGTCGCGGTGGGTCCAGAGCCTATCTGGAATCATTGGGCGCAAGGCGGGAATACACCCTGGAGGGGGCGCCAGTCCTTTTTACACACACACTTTTGAGTCGCCAATCCACCTACCAACGTGTGTTTTTGGATTGTGGGAGGAAACCGGAGCACCCGGAGGAAACCCACGCAGACACAGGGACAACACACCAACTCCTCACAGACAGTCACCCGGAGCGGGAATCGAACCCACAACCTCCAGGTCCCTGGAGCTGCGACACTACCTGCTGTGCCACCTAAATATTAGTATAATATATACAATTATATATTGACATAGAGTGCTTAGTTGTTTTGGTTTTTCAGCTTCATCCTGAAATGCTGATTTTTTTCTTCCTGTAGACTAACATTTATTCATTGTCTGTAACTTATCCAGTTTAGGGTCGCGGTGGGTCCAGAGTCTACCCGGAATCATTGGACACAAGGACGGAACACACCCTGGAGGGGACGCCAGTCCTTCACAGGGCAACACACACACACACACACACTCACACCTATGGACACTATTGAGTCGCCAAGCCACCTACCAACATGTATTTTTGAACTGTGGGAGGAAACACCTACAGTCACCTGGAACGGGACTTGAACCCACAACTTCCAGGTCTCTAGAGCTGTGTGACTGCGACACTACCTGCTGCGCCAAAAAAAAATTGATGAAAAATGCTAAATAGGTTTGTCAAGGATCATTTTCTTAAATGTTCTCATAACATTATGTAACAAATACATGTTTTTTTCTTTCTGTTGTACCGAGGGTTTCTACTGCCCCTCTACACGATACATGAACCCCTCAGACCTCACCCACAGATAATGACACTGTATAATGAATGTGCCCCATTCATCATTGCCCTAAAGCCTTAAAAAACTATCCTTATCCATTTACGTAATACAAGTTCTCCAGGGTTTGCCTCTTTTGTTGCATAGACTTTTTGACTCATGGTGTTTTAATACTGACTCTGCATTTAGCCCAACAGGTGAGGGAATTCCGGAACTGCCAGGAGTTCACAATAAAATTCCCAACTTCTTTTCCCAGCCCTGTTTTTCTAATCACAACCAGACCCCTCACGCGTTACAGACCCTGCCCTTGTAATTCCTTTTCAAATAATACGCATTTAGCTTGGATTTACGCAAAGCTGCCGAAGCCATAAACCCCTTCAAAGTGCAGTGTAGCCTTTCATTAGGGATCCCCTGGATGCTGGGCTCTCTATCTGCTCTTCATTAAAGATAATCACTGCGTGTTTTACCTGTTGCCTTTATTGTAACAGAGGCTATAAAAACAGATCCAGTGTCTCAGGTTTTCTTGTTAACATGAGCAAACAAACTGAGCGTATTTTTCTTTTTCTGATCTTGGGAGTGTGTGTGAGTGTGTTTTTTTTTTTTTTTTTTCATACGTTCAGAACCAAAATGTAGGAAGACGAGGAAAAAAAAACACAGACATACCAACATTTTTAGCATTGCCAATATATTCCTGAGTTCATAAAGAGAGTTTAAATAAACATTAAATAAATTGAAACTTAAAGAGTTGCCCCATTAACTTTTCTCTTTTACTGATGTTAAATGTGAGGGTTGTATTTAAGGACAATGCCTTTCTACGTCGACCACAGTTTATTTATGTGATTAATATGGATATGAAAATGTGTGAGTTTGACTTCAGCTGTCAAAGATAGCATTAACTCACTCCACCCATCACTGTTGTCTCTGACTGATTCCTTTTGTTCCAGTATCTACTAACAGTTAGCTAACATCTAAAGGATTGATTTGTCTTCTGCTTCATTACACTAGAGACTGATATCTCCATAAGCAGCTTAAGCTGGGCACTGGGCATTTGAGCTGTGTGAGAAAGAGCGTGATGATTTTTGGTCTTTTTGCTTTATTCTTTCCATGGTGTTCACATCATGATGGAATTAAAAAAAACAAAAGCTGTATTATGCATAGGTTTGATGAGAGGTAAAATTATTTCCCATTCTTCAGTTGGTTGTGTAACAGTGGAAACGGCTTGTCACTTATGGTGTTTTTCCACTGCATGGAATCGACTCGACTCGCTGGTGATTTTTGTCTGCCACTAACCCAAGGAGTGTCTGGACCTCTTCAAAACACCACAAAACAAAATCTTTTTCACATTAATGTGCATTACAATTTACCCAACCCAGCTTCATGGCAATGAGTCAGTGTCACATTTCTGTGTCACTAAAGTGTGAAATGCACACATTACTACACTACAGCTACATGCAGCCCTACACCTTAGGACTCTAAATCCTTAGCTTATGTCTAAATCAAAGCTAACCCTAACCCAAACTCAATACTAATCATTGCACTAACCCTAAACCTATGTCATATGTAGTATATAAAGTGTATGCCTTTAACACTTTAGCAATATAAACACATGACACTGACACACTGGCCCAAGTTGGAAACCTATGTATTAAATGCATTAGGCATTTTTTAAACCTGTAAAATATACCATTCTGGACATATATGTTTTTTTTTATCTTTCAGATTGAAGTAAATTTAGTTAATAATAAGTCATTTTCTTTTAAGTAAATATATTGCAGTGAGTTTTAGTGCAGTGAGTTTAGTGCAACTCTATTCATCCATTCATCTTGGAATGTTCCTGGAATATAAAAGACAGCTGCCTTGTTTAAGTGGAGTTACAAGATTGTGACCTGACAGCGAAAATACGTGTAACACTTAAGGGACATATGTATGACCCCGTGTCCTGACACTGTATAAAAACAAGTTTGTGCTTGTAGTCGCACTAGTTATTTGAGCTGGGAGAACAGGAATTATCCAGAGTCCACGTTCCAAAATATAGTGGGCTGTGAATCTCAGCACCAAAAACGGGAAGCGAGAAATGAGTGATGGAAATATTCAGATGTATATTCTGCTCGATGAGTCGAAAGCAAAACTGTGTTTGTGCGGGTCAGGATGTATACTGTGACACTGACCACAGCCCATCACTCTGACAGATGGGTCAGGTATTTGACCTCCATCACCTCTGACCCTTGGCTGATTGAAGAGACAGCCTATCTTGGCCAGGGTGGATGCTTGAAATGATGTTGAAGTCTGTGTCTGCCTGTGTGTGTGTGTTAATGTGTGTATGTGTGAGTGTGGTGTTATGTGTGCGTACGAGCTTGTGGTTTGACCAACAGTGGACGGCAGGCAGTGAACTTGAGCTTTGTGTAACTACAGTGAGTGAGCAGGGTCATATATCTATGGATGCCTTTCATTTTCCTTTTTCTATGTTTAGCGCTCAGGCCACATTCAAAGCAATTATTATGTAACATAAGACCACAATGGAAAATAATTCAGCATGTCTAAATATAAGCTTCCATTTGTTGCTTTTTATGGATATTTCTGTTCATGTAACGTGAGGAAAAGAGAACGAGTGCGACTGATGTGGTTGTGAATTTTATTTATGGCCATCTGCTATGGTTAGCCTGTGCTTCTTTGATACCTTACCGCAATTCTCAATAGTCATTAAGCCAAGGTTTGTTTTGCCTCTCCACTATGGATTAATGTAATGGCCTGTCTAGATTTCCACCTTGTCCGTTTTCCAAGGTCAAACATCCTCTTGACAAGGGCTCATTCTCTCTCTCTCCCTCTTGCTCACTCCTTTGCCGGCATTCTCAAATGTTCAGTGTCGCTCAGCACAGACCCCTCGCTAATCCCCGTCCCGGATGAACCCCCAGATCGAGTCCTCTTGAGGGAGAGGGGACTGAAACCAGACCCTGCAGACGGGCCCAGATGGGCTCGTTGATAACGGGCTGAGCAGAGAGCTGGGGTCTAAGCGCATTTAACTGGACCCAGTTTAGTAAATATATCATCATAAATCTATTAGGACCCAAACTTGGTTAGAAGTACAATGCAACAGTTTTTAGACTGAGGAGGAGGCATGTATCTAACAGTGCAGCATCTTCAACCAGAAAGGAATCTTAAATATGACTGGTTTATGCCATAAGACCTTAGCATCTGGATGACTTGACTGGTGCATGTTAAATATTTCTGAATATGGCTTAAAATAAACAAAAATCCTGGACTCGCCACTGTGTGTGATTTAAAGACACCCCCCACTGCTGTGCAGGCTTCAAACTGTGTTCACCATTTGCCAAATCTAACAAAGCGACAAGAAATATAAAGTATATTATGGAACTTTCTTTATGTTACTTTGTAATAAAACGTGGATTACATTTTTTTTAGAATAAAATTTTGCCATATTTTAAGTTTTTTTTATGTAACATACAACATTATAATGTAAAATTTAAACATAATGTACTCATTGTGTGTCTTTATGATAACTTTTGTGGAACATTAAAAGTAACAGCTGTCATTAAAATTTAAACAGTAATAGTAATAAATAAATTAAAAACATGTAAAAAATAAATAAATAAATAAATAAATAAGTAGAAACTGGCTTGTGACAAGGATATGTTTGACACTGCATTTGTCATGACATCCATCAATGAAAATGTGCAGTAAAAGCATGTGCATGAGTTTGTTTTGTTTTTGGGGGTAACTTTGTATCCAAAAGTATGTGTATGTCTTGGTTTTGATTATTTAAAAATGGCTAATTCATTGTTAGAGTCTGTGAATGTAACGTGTTCATATTTACTTTTTAAGTCAATTACAATTGACTTAAAAAAGACAATTGTCTTTTTTTTATATAATAATGGGAAAATGTTTACATTTTGAATTACAATCATGCGTTTCACAAAAACACAATAATTTAAGAAGTATTTAGTTCGTTATGATTAATAAATCAAAATTATGCATACACATTTTTAGATCAAGACACAACAAAAATGTGATAAAATCAGGACTTCTTACACAACACTCCCCATTAAATTCAAATCTTCAAAAAATATTTCACTTCAGAGTTTAGAATCCACACTTTTGACCAAATCTCTTTTGAAAGAACTGAGTGAGAAATTCTTAGTGTCAGGTTGCACTCTGCTTTTGTTATCACTAGACTCCTAAGGGTTAACCATTTGTTATGGGAAACTAGTCATGTTTCCACCTACTCCCTTTCTCTCCTATGAGTGTTTAATTGTCTGAAAATGATTCTTACATTGACAGGTCCTTGCACTGTCGGCAAAACAGAAAGAAAGGAGTTATGAAATGTTAAGTGCTCCACACAAGGGTGTGGCTTTCTGCAATCTGTAAACAAGCCCAAAGGGGGCTGTCATAGGCCTCCATACCACAGAACTGTTTGAGCGAAAAGAGATCATGCAAATGATGCTATGGCTATGGCTACTGACTGACATCAGTTAATGAGAGAGAGAGAGAGAGAGAGAGAGAGAGAGAGAGAGAGAGAGAGAGAATGAGAGAGAGAGAGAGATACCCAGCATTTTGCGGCTTGTCTGTTTCTTAACTTTAGAGAAATGTCAATTGCTCATTAGTGCCTCAGGGCAAATGAGACAAGAGAAAATGATTGATTTTGCTGTTAGGCAATGTAAGACAAGGCAACAAATAGTCCGCCTGTCAAACAACTTAATGAATGACTCGGCTAAACGTAGCATAACAGAATGCAAATGCGAGTGGAATCTTCAGCTGTCAATACTCCACCTGAGAGGTGTGTAGAGGAACAGGCGCTGGGATTAAATGCTGCTGATGAATGTTTGATATTTGTTTGATTTTCTGTAACTATGAGCTCTGCTTGACTGCTATGAAGCATTGCTTTGAGCTAAAGTCTCAGTGTTATGTATTTTATACTACACAGTATATTTTACATTCATAATAGTTGTACCAGTAGCATGTTCATATTTATTATTTGCAGAAGGAAGGTAAACCTTTGAAAATCAATGCTTCTTCCACAAAAGAGAGATATGTGAATCATAATAGAATTGATCAAAGACTAATCAGTCTCTCACACTGCAGCGAGATCTCCAAATATTATACATACACATGCAATGAAATGGAGCAGATATTCCTACTATTTCTGTTATGATCTGTAATGGTTTAGAGTTATTTTTGTGATTACTAAGTAAGCTCCCATCCACTGGTAGCAGTGTTCCAATAAATCTACACAAGTGTTACACACCCAAAGAAGTATTACAGCAACAGTGCTGTAAACTGCCGTGGGAGAATTTTACACAGGGGAAAATACTGCCACTTTAAACCCTTTCTGCTTTAGGGGCAGGCTTTTTGTTAGGCTTTGATATTTAGATTAAGAATTAGATCTAGGGTTGGGCTAGTGTTATATATAATGGCAGTGTAAGTGTCAGAAATGAATGCTTGCATCCCTGAAGGGCAAACTACATTTGATACACATTCCTTGGAATGGTCTTTTAGTCATGTGTTAATGAAAATCCTGAATGAGTTTAGTTTTAACATGACAACACTCAAAGTAGCTTTAACATTAAACAGTAACATAAAGGCATTGACACTAAGTTAACTGTTCATCTGGAGTTCTAATTACTATTCTAAACAGGTCTAAACAAATCATGATTCTCAGCATGACGTGAGATAGAAATCAATGAAGCAAAGTAGTTTTAGCTTTGAATAGTACTATGAAAGCATTAAGACTAATCTAGTCTAATCTCAGAATGACAACCTACATATTCCAGTTTTCAGCATGACACTGAAATATAAGTGTGTAAGGAAAGGTAGGTTTATTTTTGGACATTAAATGGAACCAAAAGCACTGGAAAATTTACTGGACGTCTGTGAAGGAGGATGCTTCCGTGTGGCCCACAGCTTATGTAATAGTGTATCTGGTGTTAGGGAGTTGATTTGGGCCTGTTGTTCTTTGGCCGGTTTGTTCTGGTCGGCTGCAGTGGCGCCTCTGGACTGGCGGCCATCTTAACTGCCCACCTCAGGCCCATGGTTGGGTCTGGCTCCTCCAGTTTTCAAGAGCCACAGTCTTCAATAGCGGCAGCTGGCTCCCCAGACGGCTTTTAAACGCTGTTTTCGTAGGTTGAGTCTTAAGCGCTGATTTTTGGTTTTGCAGATGTGTTTCTAAATGCATTGAGGCCAGCGGTTGTGTTTCCCGACTATAAAGCTTCCTTCTCTCTTTCCCTTTCTCTGGTTCTTTCTTTCTTTCTTTTCTACAAAGCATTTCCAATTATCATCTGGTTGTGTCTGGGTGACAGCAATGTCTGAGTTTAAACACAAGCGCACGCCTGACGTGTCTTCGAGCGGCGTTTTATGTTCAGTAAACAACAGTGCAGGCGCTCAAGCCCTCAATTAAGGCAGCTTTCAGAGAGACTTTTGTGTAACCATGATTGTGATACAATTAAAGTAAAGACATAGCATTTTGCAAATGCTTAGCTGACAGTTCAGATTTGTACCGTGTTTATTGCCTCTGTCAGGGTCATAAAGCCATGCGGTATTTTCTCCTTTGTTTTTGGAGTCACTATGCAACCGTGTGTGTAAGTGTTTGTGTGCATGTGTGTGGTTCCTCGTGTGGTGCCAGGTCTTTTCCATGATGTTCTCAGTAAATTGGACTTTTAGTCATTTCCTGTCAGTGTGCTAAGCCATAAGCAAATGGTTTGGATTGAGGGTGACACCCTGCATATTTCAGCAATGACAGCGAACCATGCAATCAAACACGAACACTGAATTAGAGTCACAGAACCGTATGACCTTGATAGCACCGACCTTGTTTCGTCAAAGGGGTTTTGAGCAAGGTTCATAAAGGGAAGATAAATATAAATACAGCGCAAGGCCTTCTTGTGGGTATGATTATTTCTACATGACTTAAAATTAAATTGGCTTGGCAGACCCCTAAGAACCCCAAAGAACAGTGTAAAATATTAAGGTGTTTATATTATAAAAAAAATGTAAAAATAAATGTAAAAAAATAAATAAATAAATAAATAAACAAGCAGACCATCAAACATTTCTTAGATTTTCAAATTTTACTTGTAAGACTGGGAACATTTCGGTGAGAATTTGCTGGCAGTCAGCCATGAGTGCATTAGGGAAGTCAGGTACATATTGATTTTGGCTGATTAGTTCTGGATGACATATATCACTCCATCCCAAAATATTGAATATAGCTCCATTTGTGATTGTTTCACTGACCCAAAGCCCAATCCTGGGGGTTGTATTCCCCTTAAGCTGACCCATAAGCTCATGTGCAGTTGCTCCAGGGTGCCCAATGTATTTTAATGCTTTTCTATTGAGATTATACATGCTGCACTTTCACAACTAAACATCTGCCTCCATGATGTGTTCGTCTTAAAGTAGCTGAATGCACTCATTAAAAGGGATGCCTACAATCCTTTGGGTATGTAGTGTAGATAAAGAAGACAACCCCATCCATAAACTTTCTATACCAGAGAGAAGCCGTGTTTAGCCACATATGAGCCAAAAGCAATTTTTTAAAATTGCACATGCTCTCTAAATGATTGGGTTGGGCTCATCACCAATTTGCCTTTGAAAGACTTGGCAGCACAACAGTGTATATTAAATTGAATGGTAAATAAGTAGCGAAAATGTCAAGCTTGCTGCAAGCAGTTTGGCATGCTCTGAAAACGAAATGCCCAAATCAAAATGGGCTCATATAAAATAGCCAAGTTCAGTTAAGCTGGAGATTCTCCAAGCACATTTAGCCCATTCAAGTCAAATATGTGTAGTTGGAATGTTAGACATGAATTAATAATATTCTGGATTTTTTCCATTATTTAAAGGAATGCCATGTTGGCACAGCGGGCCCGTGCCTACAGGACATGCTGCAATATTCACATGAAACTACTTCTACTCTATGAGTGAAACTGATCCAACTAAAACAATATGCTCTTGTTCTTATGCAATTCAGCTATGGACTGAGTCAGTGGGCTGCAGAGATTATGTAGTCATGCTCAATAGCAAAGCAATCAGGTATAAGGACAACTCGAGCTGAAGATAAATTTTAGTCCAAGACTACAGCAGATTCAAACTGAATTTAAGCTGTCTTTAGAGTCATTACATTATAGATTATAGATGCCTGTGTGTCTATGAGTACCAGATTACCCAGATTACCTATGACTTACATTCCTATATAGTCCAAGACTATGTTTTATTCATGACTAGAAAATTAGCTCTTACTGTCTAGGACCATAAATTGCAACGTGTTCATATCTGTATGATATTATTATAGTACACTTTTGTTCAAGTATAGTTTGAACACTTGGAAAAAAAAAAGCCAAAAAATCAATGAAACAAAGTGAGAAAAAGCAACACAAAACAAATAACAAGACTACAAAAAAGAGACATCATCACACACTCTTGTTAGCCGGCTCTGTCTCGCAGCTGTCATGGTCCAACAGAATCTAAACATGACAGGCCTTAGAAGCTGTTATGTAATCACTAAAGCAAACTACATTGTTTTGGCACGCATAATGTAATGTCTTACCAGAAGAGGGAATTCCTCCTTTACTGTGAGCAAAAAACAAAACTGAGCACTCTGCCCTCTTCTGATTTAGATATAAATACTATACAATTATATACTATATAAATAAATGCTATATTTGTGAGAATAAAGATCTCCATTGTGTCGCAGTTTGTCCATGTGTAGTGGGACTGTTGGTTTGAGCCTTTGCCTTTTTAGACCAAATGAACTCTGGTTCTTGAACCAGTTCCATTCAGGGTTTTTAGAACTTTGGTGCTATCCAGCAAACCAGTCCTCGCTTCCACCAGTAACCAAGGATATGTCATCAACAAACTGCATTGTTAGTGTGCTTTGTTCGAGTGTTGTTCAGAGCTCCACTCATTAGGGTTTGTGTAACTTTTTATCATTTATATTTACAAGTTGAATACGGAAATCAAACCGAACAAATGGAAAACAGGAAATGACTCTTCATATGACTTTCAATTCAGAATCAAATATATTTTTCTGTGCTGCTCTCTGCTCACACAGTTTCTGTCTTTTTTAACCATAAATAAATGGAAAAGGTCAGGAAAGGGTCATGGTTTAGCCACTGTTTACCCTGGGCCCAGATCATAGTGAGATATGATACACATGTAAATCCTGCCAAAGTTTTGTCTGATAAAGTTTGAGTTTTTTGGGATCAGGAGTTGTCCTACTGAGCTTCTGAACAAGAGCAACAAAAGAAATGTTAAAAATAAACATACCTCGAGTAGCGCTGACAACAGCCCCAGAAAACACACAGATGGAGCATTTTCCTGTTTTTATGTCCTTGCAGTTTTATTTTCTGTTTTTGAACCAGAAAGTTGATAACAGCTCCATTGCACTGTATTTTTTTAACTGCACGGTATTTTTTTTTTATTCTGTGCTCTTTCTTGAGCTTCTTTAGCTTGTCACGCCCACAGACGTTCTTGCAGATCATAATGAAGAACCAACTATTTTTTTTGCTTCCAGCAGGGAATGGAATTTTGTAGTTCTGGAACCTGTTGTTGGTGGAAATGCACCCAAATCAGAGGCCAGGAGTCCAAGGGAGTACAACTGGCCTCGTTCTTTGGTTATAGGTAGGAAGGCGACCCGTCTTCCTAAATCAAAATCACAGGCATCTATGTTATCTGACATAAGAGATCTGAGCAGAGATTGTTCTCCACCGAGAGTACTGAGCTCTCCAGTGGTCTTGTGTTAGTAGCAGTAGTAAAGTAAGATATTTGGCTTCACATATGTTGGTGCCCTCATCCTCCCAAGCTGTAGATGTTGTATACGTAACTTGGGGAACCCTAATTAATGGATAAACTGGCAACAACTTATTTGTGTTAATTTAAACAACTATAAAGGAACCACATTTGGTAAAAGGAAGGACTTTATGTTGATGAGTGACTTTCACATTATGTGAAAATTCTGTGTATTTCTGGAAAGCTGCTCAAACTTCAAACATGGTCCTTTAGGGGGAAAAAAAGGTTGTTCTTTCATGGAATAGGTCAAAGAATCACTAGTAAGTGTGGCATAATCAGTGCACCTGCTACAGTTTGTTTTCTCACAGACTGTTGACCTGCTAAGGTGTTGTTGTCAGTCCCAGAGGAAATCCACACAGACACAGCTGTGAAAGGATCTAAACAGCTTTCATGATATGTAACATATTTAGGCATTTACAATATTTTGCTGTCCCCAAACTTATGCCAAGCAGCGCACACACATCTAGAAGGCTACACGTGTGTTGCATGTTTTAGCTCATTATATATAGCATTACCTATAAGGATGGAGATTGTTGCTTGGCTCTCTTCAGAATCTGATTCAGGATCTAGTTAAGACTCTTGCTGGAGCTAAAAGTAATAAAAGAGGCTGGATCTGGCGGCTAGGTGAAAACTAGCGATCGTGTTCCTTCTAGCCCTTTTCCCCCTTTTTCGGCATTTTTCATGTGCGGGCTGCTTTCACCCAAGCGTTTAATTCAACAAATCCACGCTCGTGATCCGTCAGGAACAGAGCGCGGGTTACTTCAATTTGTAGAGAGCGATCCTTGTGTGATCAAAGCCTGGGGACGTGGGCCCAACATGCGGCTTAAATTAGACTAACACCAGAGTCTCCGTGCAGCAGAGACGGTATTTAGAATGTCTTAGCAGAGAAGAGAGAGAGAGAGAATTCCTTAGCACATATGGTTCTCATAAGGGCAGATGCCAGGCTCTGGGCTTTAATGGGCTGACATGGCCGGCTACCCTTAAAAACTCCTCTTGCTGTCACCCGCAAACACTGCCTCTTACCCACCTCCAAAAAGCCAGCGCTCTAGTTAGTTGGTGGGGCTCAGAAGGTCGTATGGGTGGGGGGATGCCTGGTACCGTGGTGTGGTGTTTTCTTGGAGATGGAAAGGCCTCTACTTTGTGTGTGTGTGTGTTTTACTTGCAGTAGAATGCTATGCTGTGGTCTGCCAGAGTTACTGATACTCACCAAATGACTGGCTTTGTAGATCTAAGCTCATTTCATGGTCTAAACTCAGTTATGGTAGCCCAACACATCTTTGTTTGTTTGAAAAATGGTCTGTATGTGTGTGTGTTTGTAAGTTTCTTTACACAAAAGTACATTTATGTAAGAAAATGATGGATACGGCAGACACCGGTGGGGTTGGGACTTTTTTGTGCTCCTTAGCTACCCACCAAGTCCAAACACACAAACACACACACACATGCACACACATTAAATCTTGTATACATGATTAAATGGGACAATTCTTAGAGTTCTATTTACTTCGTAAAAGCTTACCCTGACGTAACCATAACTACTACTACCTTAACCCTAACCTTAACCATAATACATTCATTCATTCATTATCTGTAAGCGCTTATCCAATTCAGGGTCGTGGTGGGTCCAGAGCCTACCTGGAATCATTGGGCGCAAGGCAGGAATACACCCTGGAGGGGGCGCCAGTCCTTCACAGGGCTAACCGTAAAACAGCTTAACCATAATTAATGAATTACATAATGTAACGGATTAAGTCATGGGGAGAGGATTTTTGTCTCCATATGGACAAGTCCACACCATGTGAGTGGGTAAACCGATTTTGGTGTTATCTAGATGCAAACACGTCAACGATAACAGCAAAACAGACCTTAGATATTCCCTAAAATATGAACAGGGGGAGTTGCCAGCTACAACATAATTAACAGAAGATCACACAGAAACCTTCACAACAAAACAATGGTTTGTTTCCAGTTTTTTTTTTGTGTGTTCACCTTCAACACAGCTTCCATTCTGTCTGTCTGGGTAATTTGCATTCAGCTTTCCAAAGAATGTTTCTGCACCTCCTGTCTTTGTCGTAAGTTCCAGTCATTTCACCTACAAATGTCTGCTCATCAGTCCACAACTTTGTGTACTGTTCTGTGCTCTACCAGGGGCTGCATGATTGTTAAGGCTCCCATTTTCTCTGTTAATCGTGTGATCATTAAATCTTTTTGTGAGATTTTGTAAACTTTATATTTTGCATTTATTGCTTTCATTTTCATTTTAAAAAAATCTCACAAAAAAAATAAAAAAAAACACCCAAAAAAAGCTATCTCTGAAATTTCCATGGCATTTGTGCATGTGTGTGTGTGTGTGTGTGTGTGTGTTTGTATATGTGGGTGTGTGTGTGCCCTGTGCCTGCATTCCGTCAAGTAAGTGCCTGTCTCTCCAAAATACCCCGAACACCATATTATTCCACTCACATCCAAACTGAACCTCCAGCATCCCTGAAACACATGCTGTGAGTTTCCCCAAACAGTCGCCCGCTGACGGTGTCCAGCTGAAACGACTTACAGTAAATATATCTCTGGCCTGGAGCTGGAATGTTGGGATAAAATAAAAAGGAATAAAGAGGGAATGGGCTGAGTTTCCGTATCTGCGTCCTATCATAATACCATCATCTGATAAAAGCATGTGTTACATGAATGTGGGGAGACTCCACCCACGGCCACACAAATATATTTAACGTTACACACATACTCACTAATACACACACACACACACACACACCAAATCCCCCATCCCGGAATGCGTCTGATTTCACAGCTGAGTTGACTTTAGGAGTCTCAGGAGAGTGGAAAATGTGACATTTTTTACACTGGGTTTGCACTTTTGTCACAACATGCGTGAAAATCAGAAAAGTAGGAACAGCAGGAGGCCACAAAGCTGGGAGCTGCCACGATCTCCCAACACTATTTCTCTATTTCTGATACACTGCAATTAGCTCAGTCCCTGTAGAGATGACTGCTGGGGGACAGTGTGTGTATTTCTGTGAGTGTGTGTGAGAGAGAGTAAGAGAGAGTGTCAGGTTTGACACATCCTTATACATATCTTGCTTATTCTTTCTCTCTCTTTCTTTTTTCTGTGTGTGTGTGTGTGTGTGTGTGTGAGAGAGAGAGAGAGAGAGAGAGAGAGAGAGAGAGAGACACTAATAGAGACATAGTTTTTATTAAATTATAAATACATTTCATTTTTACTCAGGGCGCCACAGTGGTGCAGCAGGTAGTGTCGCAGTCACACAGCTCCAGGGACCTGAAGGTTGTGGGTTTGAGTCCCGCTCCGGGTGACTGTCTGTGAGGAGTTTGGTGTGTTCTCTCTGTGTCCGCTTGGGTTTCCTCCGGGTGCTCCGGTTTCCTCACACAGTCCAAAACACACTAGTAGTAGGTGGACTGGCGACTCAAAAGTGTCCATAGGTATGAGTGACTGTGAGTGTGTGTGTCACCCTGCAAAGGACTGGTGCCCCCTCCAGGGTGTGTTCCCGCCTTGCGCCCAATGATTCCAGGGAGGCTCTGGACCGTGGTTACAGATAATGAATGAATGAATTTTTACTCAAAAACTGATCACTTTATCACTTTCATCAAAGAAACACTTTCCATGGAAATATATCTTTAAATTTGGGAATGGGTACAAATTACTCAGGTTATGTCTGGGCTGGGGGATGACTAATGTTTTGGATTCCACAGTCAGACTCTCAATGATGCTTTCACACTCAGAGTGATGCTACATTTCCATCCACTTGTTTTACTCACAATGAAATACTTTTTAAAATGAGCTAATGTTTTCTTTATAAACCCTCAGAAAGTGTCACTTCCTAGAATCATTGTGATTACCTGCAGCATTAAAAGATTATTCTGATAATGAGAAATGATTGAAAATCCCTTGTAATTTAACTGTGAATAATACACATGGCATTCTGTGTTAAAGGGCTCATATTTTTGTTTTATTTAATGTTTTCCCAGTTAAATGTATGCATTTCTATTGGCCATTAATAATCTCCACGACCATTGCCAAGTTCTCTTTGTGACTTAAAATGAATTAGACTACAAATTTAACTGTGTGTCTTCTTGTCTGCTGGGACATCTTACCTCACCCTGGCTTCTTTTCTTTGGCTGAATGTGTAAATAAATTGTCTCATGCATCTGCTGTGTGCTGAATATAGATCGATTTCTTATGACAACTGAGGTAAGAGAATCACTCTTCGGGCCACTTGCCGCAAACCCTAAAAGCCCAAACCCTAGCCCCAGGCCACTTGCCGCAAACCCTAAAAGCCCCAAACTCTAGCCCTGGGCCACTTGCCGCAAACCCTAGCCTGAGTTGATCTGAGTTGAGCTCTTAGTCAGGATTGGTTGAAAACCACAGATATTCTCAAACAGAAAATAATACAAACTCACACAAAGGCTAAGGGATGCAAGTCTGTGTTTCAGAATACTGCATAACCTGATGGATAACGTTGTAAGCAACAGAATTAGGCCAGCATTGCCCTTTAAGGCTGGTAGAATGACATACCCTGTTGTGGCATATTGTTTTCATTCATAACATTTGGTATTAATAGGATAATACCTGGTCCCGAGTAACTTCTTGGAATTCTAGCTTAGTTCCCAATTCCCGGCGTCCACTGTTGCTGGACAGCGGCTAAGATTTAAGCCTCGCCCTTAAAGGAGCCTGTTAAATCAGTTAAGAAGAAGAAACGGCCTCGGCCCGTGACCATAAATACGCCGTGTCGACTTCAAACAGAGGGGGCCTCACTTAAGTATTTGCAGAACAAGGTAATTTATGCATAAAGTGACTTTCGTCATGTATGTGAAATCAAAGTCCAACTTTTACAACCTGCGCCGTGAGGAGAAGCAGAAGAGCATGAGGAAATGGAGTGAACTTTCACTCTCTCTCTCTCTCTCTCTCTCTCTCTCTCTCTCTCTCTCTCTCTCTCCTTTCCCATAGCCAGTGGGGTTAATCTAAGGCATAAAGGTTAGGATGTATGTCTTGTGAGTAATGATAGGATGATGTGTGTGGAGATGGCGTGACAGTGTGCAGTCGTTAACCTCTCACACTGCTGTTAGCCAAGCTATGGACGGTGGGGTCTTCTCTCATGGTTTAGCGCGGTAGGGGGCAGCTCATCCAGCTGATTTACAGCTCTAGACGTGGTCAGTGAGCAGCGGACTCTAATCGACACTACCCAGCGTACTGCTCTACAGAGCACATTTCCAAACACCTGTAAGAGAAACCATCCTCTGTAACTCCTCAGAAATCAAGGGCCAATTTTTGGGCCCACACTTCAGGCTCATATATATATATATATATATTCTGACTTGGGAATTTGGAAGCCTCTATGTGTTTGAACTACAATGTGGGTAAAATATGGACAGCAGTTTTCATGGTCATTGATCTAAATGTAGCCCACAGCTGAGACTGTATGATGGCTGATCTAATGCAAACCTCATTTAAAAGTAAAACCAACCTAATTAAGTTTCTCTCTTTTCTTTCTATATTCACCCTCTTTCCTCAATTATTTTTAAACCAAAGAGGCATCTTAAAATTAATCACTACCTCCAATGAAAGGGATACCCTCTTTCAAAGCAGGAGCATGGTGGTTCTTAAAGGCAACATTTATATTTTTAACCAAAATCACTTTTTTTATATAAAATTCTGTACAAGTAACTCCAAACTTTAAAAAGCACAAACTGAGATAAGGATATTGCTCTATTCCTGCTCCATAGGTGGGGAATATATATTATTTTTACTGTTTCGAATCACTTAAGTACGTGCGGCTGCAGGGCTATGTTTCCGACACTGCTAACACAATAGGCCCCCCGGCGGACTGTATTAGCACCATTCCTGATCAACATCTACACCTCCACCTTCAGATACAACTCCAGCACATGCAATCTGCAGAAAGTCTCAGATGACACCGCCATTGTGGGGTGTACCAGGAACGGACAGGAAGATGAATACAGGGAGCTGGTGTCAGACTTTGTTAGCTGGTGTGACCTGAATCATCTGCAGCTCCACAACAGTAAGATAAAAGTGTTGGTGGTGGACTTCAGGAAACTCAGACCTGCCTCGTCACAAGTCACCTTCGATGGAGTGGAAGTGGAGGTGGTTGGTACTTACAAGTACCTGGGCGTGCACTTGGACGACAGACTGGACTGGAGCTCTAACACCTGTGTTCAAGAAAGGACAGAGCCGTCTGCACTTTCTGAGAAAACTGAGGTCCTTTGGAGTGTCCACTAAACTCCTTTGCAGAAAACTCTTTGGCAGAAAAACAGACACTTAACAAGCTGCTGGCATTTATAATGCTGCACACCCCCTACACACTACACTACACTACAGAAAAGCACGTTCAGTGGAAGACTGATACAGCTGTGCTGTGCTAAGGAGCAGCATGTGAGGTTATTTCTTCCCACAGCCATAAGGCTCTACAATGAATCTCCTGCTGTCTGAACTGTGCTGAACTACACCATACTGTTACATGTCCAGTCCATACTGTCGGTTATACTGTCATGATGCACTCATCATAGTAATTATGCTGCTTTGTTTTTGACATGTACATTGTCATTTATGTATATAGACATTATTCAGTTGTGTTGTAATATATATTATCACTTATGTTTCTTAGTGCAATACCTTCTAAGGCTGCTCTTGTGTCATATACAACAGCTCAAATGTACATAGACCCTACTCAATTTTAATATATTATGGTTCATAGCAGTTTTTATACCCACCACTGTATCCATGCTTTATTTATTGTTATTTCTTTGTGTAAATCTTCTCTTGTGCACTTTGTACAGTACTGTAAGTTTCCTTTGGGATCAATAAAGTGTTATCTTGTCTTATCTTAAGACGGGATGTCTGTAAATTCAGAAGAGAGATAATTCCATTACCAAAAGTGCTACAAAACTAAACAACCTGAGTTACAAATGAGTTTCTCTGGTAGTTCCAATAGTGAAGAAAAAGCGTAAACCACTTCGCTTGTCTCCCCCCTCCCGCTCGATTCCAGGACAGTACTGTAATAGTGAATTGCACTCTGCAACTCTAGGGGGAGCCCAGGAGCAAAAAATACCAAGTCGTACCTGTTGTTCCTTTAAGACATAACTTTATAACAAGCCTACAGAAAAGGTGCATCTGGATTTTAAGTTCGTCAGCGTTAGAACTGAATTCAGTGCCTATAATGTCGGCGAATCAAGAAGGCAGTTCAAACCAAAGAAATCAAGGACTTCCATTTAATCAAATACAGCTCAAGCACAGGATTCCATTGTTCTGCTTTGACACATCACAGTAGGTGAGAGTGATAAATTTGTTCCAGTCTGGCTTTTTTATGCTCTACAACAAATGGAGGAACACTAGAACTCTAGAGCCCTGCCGCCTGCCACACTACTGCATGTAGTTACACTCTGAGCCTGTGTGCTTTCAGAGATGAATGTGGCCGAAATATGAAGTGAGGGCAGTTGGAAATCCAAAGCATATGTGTGTGAATGCTTCATGGTATGGTGTATTTAACACTGGAGAGAAAAAAAAAAGGAGAGAGAGAGAGAGAGAGAGAGAGAGAGAGAGAGAGAGAGAGAATGCTGAGTATTGGGGAGGGGGGTGTGGAAAGGAAACAGACAAGAAAGAAGAAAGGCCTCGCATGAAGGTCTATGAACTGTCGGACTGTTACCCTCTGCCACGACCCTGTGACTGTTTGTTGACACTTTCTCGATGGAAGAAGGAGATGGAGAAAAAGGGGAGGAAAAAAGAATGCTCTTTTTTGATGGATGAAGGGGTCTCCTGTTACATTTGGAGGGGCTACAGCTGTGACAGGCTGCTAAGTACACCCAAACAAGCTGCACTGCATGAGTGAGACTGAACGGAGTGGCTTAACGGGACCGCCAAAGCCATGTCCTGCCACACTCGTTCATTTTCTCTTATTCTCTCTCTCTCTCTCTCTCTCTCTCTCTCTCTCTCTCACACACACACACACACACACACACACATTCATCCACAAGAGTATAAAGCCTGCAAGAAGAAACTGTTTCAACTTGAAGGAAAGTAATAATCCTATAAGTTACTCCACTGGGGCACTGCAACTAATTTATTTCACTCCTGAGTGTCTCTTTTTTCTTCTTTTTTCATTTTCTTTTTCTTCTGAAGCAGAGAAAGTGTTGAGAATAGGATGAGGAAGCAGGGCATTAGTGAGGGACATTTGGGGTATGAGCAGCTATCCCTCTCCTGTGTGTAATTAAAGATGACTCTTCCGTGGGGCTGTAGATGGCATTGAATTTCTAGATTCTGAAGGCCTATATACAATATTGTGCTTTCACCTTACTCCCCCCAGAGATACATTTAGGGTGTATGTATAATTGTATTTTGTTTTCCCTCTTAAATATACACTTTATTTGTTACTGTACTTTTCAGACAGATATATTTATATTAGTCCTGTGCTGTATAAGATAGAAATAATTTTCTTTATTAATTATTTATTATTAGCAAATTAATTATATGCTCACTAATATTCATTTCATATCTATATCCAATAATATTCATTTATTTTTTTCATATATTCATTCTGTAAAGCACCTAGAGATGACTAGCATAAATGTACACGGAGAAAATGATTGTTTTTAATACTAATATTATCAATAATTCATATACTATACTGTTATGCTGTTTGCATCCGCCCACTATGACACGCGTCTGATTTGATTGACAGGTCATAAAACCAATCACCACCCTGCTTTTATTTTGTAACGTGTAGAGGCAGGATTCTCAAAATGCCTGAAGGAGATTAGGTCTTTTTCAACAGCAAACAAACAATGATATCTCTCTTATAAGGAAGTTCTGGTGTTGTTCAGTATAAAGGACATGCTGTAATCTCCAATCAGTTTACAGGCCAGCTGCAAAAGATTTGTCGACTCATTCAAGGTGGGAAAAGCTGTGTGTATCAAAAGCCTTAAGAATGGACTCTCTTTTTGGGAAATATAGGTTCTCACAGAATATAAGTACATTACAGGCGACTCTACAGGGAACACACATTTTATGTATAACATTGAGGTATTAATTCATTAATTAATTTAATTGTGACTTAAATTTATCACAGACACTATGGTTATGTATAAATGTCTTTGTGTAAAACACGCAGCCTAATATTTGTGTCTCGATTATGAGGACTACACAGGGAATAAAGAGTCATTTTGGACACTCACTTGAGGTACTTTACGGACCAAAACAGGTTCTTTGGCAGAACTATATTTAACCTTATTAATTATTCAAAAAGAAAAAAAATGGGTTTGATGATAAATCTATTGAAAATACATGCTGTCAATACATAGATCAAATTTAAATGCTTGGCTGTGTTCTTATTTTATCCTTACTTGCGATTTCATATTCAGGACTTCCATCTTTCCAGGAACAGCAGCTAGAAATGTGGGACTGGGACTGTCAGTGAAGATCCAGTTTCTTGGCGAGCTCCACTCATGTAAGTACATCTGAATGTGAAGAACTACTGGTGATGTGTGCATTTAATAGCTGTGGTGAACCACAATCGAGTTAACCCAATTGTGAACTGTGCAGCGCTTTAAGCTGAGTGTGTTGGGAGGGAGGGAGGGAGGGTGGCTCTGAACACAACTGAGGATCTGTGGCCTTTAGTTCTGCCACATCACTATCCTGACGAACGCTTTAGAGGAATGCTCTTCTGGGAGATGGGCATGGTGTCTCATGTGGCTGACATGCTAAGAGAAGCTGTTTGGTAAACTCTTATTAGACTATTTGAGTTGGATAAGCTGAACAGCAAGTGGTTAGTTGATGTAATCTGTAAGACATACGATTGGCTGATTTTTAAAATTGGCGAGGAATGGTTTGAAGTCAGCTTTCCAAACCAACCTCATAGAGAGGGCTTGAGAGCTTCTGGTCATGTTATTCCACTGCTGACAAACTGAAATTGAAAAGCTATTCCCACACTATTGCTGCAATGTTGTAATCAAACTATAGAATGGAATGTTGTGTCAAAGTTTCCTAGAAATAGAGGCTAGAACCAAGAAACCTCTGACAATCATCACTCCTCCACCTCACTTCACTGTTAGTACTATAAACTGTGAAATGGAGATTTCTAATGCTGTGTGTCAAACCTACATTTAACTGTCACTGTATAGCCTGATTCTCCAAGTCAGCGTTACATGACAGGTGCTAACCTCAATGACAGTACATTGCAATGCATTGCTATGTCTCGGTAAAAGATTTTCTCATGACACTACCAAGTCAAATTAAATAACAATACCTTGTGACGTCCAGGTTTGGCCAGCTATAGGCCGATATGCTCTTAATTATCACTTATCTCAGTTGTAAAAACTAGGCTGAGGATTTGTGCTGGATTAATATCATCAAGCAGATAATCACTTAGAGCTACCAACAGCAGAACGGGGAAAGGCCAAGACAGTACCTGGATTACAAGTAAATATTGTATTAGTTTTCATCATTTCATGTCTAAATAGTTGCTTTTAAATTCAGAAGGATGCAACTCTTGAATCTTGGGACTTTTGTTTGAAGCATTGGGGTTTGTTTTAATTGACTATGCTTTATGATATAAATATAATGCTGACACTTGTAAGACATGTTATATGATCTGTTATATCTGCTGATACAGATAGATTTTTTGATTTCTTTGTGCATCCCTGTCTAAAAAAAAAAACAATGCATATATTCCAAACCAGCATTGTTTGCTCCTAATACACTGAGCAAAGGCTGTATTCATGTTTCTGCGCAACCTACTAATGAGACTGGAGCATTGGAGCTGAGGTGTGCTGGAATGAATTGATGGATTGATTGACTGATTGATTGATTGATTGATTGGTGCTGGCTGGGTGCGGACTTTGTGTTTAAAATAGTATAACACACACTCTTAAAAATGAAGGTGCTACAAAGGGTTCTTTGAGTGATGCTATAGAAGAACCACTTTTGGTTCCATAAAGAAACAGGTTTGTTAAAGAGATTTGGGAGTGTGAAGAACCATTTAAAAGTTTAAAGAAGCTCCACTTGATGCACAGGTTCTTCTATGGCACCATTTGTAGTATACACTTAAAAATGAAAGGCTTCTCATGAAAAAGTTCTTCAGATTGAATGTTCTGTAGATGGTTCTATATAGCACCTAGGAAAGGGTTTTATATGGAACAAAAAAAGGTTGCTCAACAATTAAACCATCATACTAGTTAGTATCAGCTCTTCATAGTGCATGGCTTTGTTTAGCAACACACTATGATGCACTGTTATACTTCTGGTTATTTTATGAATACTGTGGTGGAACTACTTTTTTTGGTGGAAGATGTGTGTTGAAGTTGTTATTATTAGCCGACATCTTAATGTAATGTGCATTGTGTTGTGTTGTGTTTTTGTGTTGAACATACTCACTTTGCCTGATGTTTTAAAGTTGTAGGAAATAGTTTGTCTGTCCCTGGACAAATTACATTTTTTTTACATTTTCTAAGTGAACCACTTTAGTGTAAATCAGGTTTTAACGGTGCGAACATGTCAATATGGTGTTTTATTAGGCTAGAAAACATATCGTGCGTCATTTAAACAGTCAGTACCATTGCAGAGCATTTCTGTTCTGTAACTGCAGTATTTTATAGACACAAATTCTGACAGCCAGGGTTTCTGACCTCATAAACCTAAGTAAACGTGCAGGGTAGGGTGGGGCTTTCGACCTGCAGATGAGCAGCAGAGGGGTAAATGGAGATGGGACTAATTGCATATTCATAGATCTGCACATACAGAATAAATGTCGAGGTGTAGAGTTGCATCTAAACCACTTTTAACGCATTGAGGAGGAATGGAATTCTAAATATGTAATTTGACGAATGGAGCAGTTTTAGGGGTTTAATCAATGGTTGGAATGTGGCACTCTCAATGACAAAATTGTTCATATTTTGCATTCAGTTGTATGCAGTTACACTTAAATATTTTCAAACAGTGTCGCAACAGCATTGTCGTGTACGTCTAATCAGTGTAAAGGCACTGCATTATGGGAGTTCTAGCTGCGGGTAAGGATGATTGGTTTAAGTACACCCTTCTTTTTTGCCTGATTAGGTGCAGAGCTTAGTGAGGACAGATCTAACACACACACAGTGCTAGTGCTCCTTCCCTCAGGATGCGCCATTGTCTCAATCCATCATGCGTGTAGGTTAAAGAATGATTCCTCTTCCTGTACTCCACACTTCACACTTGCTTGAGCTTTTCTCCAGGTCACAAGACAAAACAAAGGCATCCTTTATACACCTAACAACCCTGACATCTCAAACACACACACACAAACTAGCACCGCCAGCAATACCTCTGACTCACAACAACACCCCCCCCCCCCCCCCAACCTTTCTGAAACAAACCAATAACACACACTCGCCGGCCCCAGAGAGGAGGTGTGACTCCTGGGCCTGTGAGAGGAAATGTGTTTATATCACTTGTGCTCACGGTGTTATTTTTCCAGCGAACGTCCGTGTCGCTACGTGCTGTTTCGGGGTTTTGTGTGTGTGTGTGTGTGTGTGTGTGTTTGTGTGTGTGTGTGTGTGTGTGTTTGCGCACGGGTGTGTTTTTTTCAGTCCAAGGCGAGGTGAGGCGAGAGAGGAGGACAGAAGGATATCCAGGCTAAACGGTGGTTCAGGTTTGAAGTGTGCCAGGACCCCGCTGAGCTTGCTGACCTGAGAACAGCGCTGACGTCACACACACAGGGAAGCCGTGTCATTGTGTGAGCAAAACACAATACAGGGCCAGTGAAGGGGTTGTACATGTGTTGTAAAGGTCAGATGCTATTTGTCATGTTGGGTGTATATATTTTTTTCAATAGGCTCTAAATATAGCCAGTTCCCTTTGGATGTACAAGCTGGATACAACAGTGATAACAGTTCCGAACTTTGTTCGAGTATCAGAGTCATGTGTAGTCAGGAATCCTTTTCAGAGCTCACATCCTATGAGTACCTTGCTTAATTAAATGTATATATGTGTATATTATTTTGCTTGCCTGTGGTTTACTTATGCACCATAATTAATATTGCATATACTGTAAATATATATAGCTGCACATGTCAGTCATATATTCATTGAATTGCTTATTATTGTTAATTTATTATTTTTTTTAAACACTATACTTTTTTTTCCATTCATTCATTATCTGTAAGCACTTATCCAGTTCAGGGTCACGGTGGGTCCAGAGCCTACCTGGAATCATTGGGCGCAAGGCAGGAATACACCCTGGAGGGGCGCCAGTCCTTCACAGGGCAACACACACACTCACACCTACGGACACTTTTTGAGTCGCCAATCCACCTACCAGCATGTGTTTATGGACTGTGGGAGGAAACCGGAGCACCTGGAGGACACCCACGCTGACACAGGGAGAACACCCCACACTCCTCACAGACAGTCACCTGGAGCGGGACTCTAACCAACAACCTCCAGGCCCCTGGAGCTGTGTGACTGTGACACTACCTTTCACTGTCCCGCCCACTTTAAAACAGATCTAGAAATATGTAAATACGCTCAGGTCTGATTGGAAGTGTTTTATTATAAATTTAACCACTAATTTGACATGACCAAAGCCATTTTTACAGAATAAATTGTCACATATCGTCGCTGTTATTGATTCATTTGTTGCAGTATCTGAACAATGGGTTTTAAGATCGATAACCAAACTGTCAGCTAAATAGAGTTCCAAGTCTGCATTCACCCATAATTCCACTGAACAGCTCCAGTGTGTTTGGACAGTCCAGATATTCTCAGCACTGGCTGCATTACAAGAGACAATCCATAAGACAGGTATTAAAGGAAACTTGCACCATATGTAAAGGATTTTCATAAATTTGATGCAGGGCATGCGAGTCATGCACGTTTGATTTCCCGCTGTTATGCGTGCAGCAGTCTGTCTGTCTGCCTGCTTTTCTCTTCCTCTCGCTTTTTCCTCTCTCTCGCTTTTTTTTCTCACTCTTTCTCTTTCTCTCCAAATCTCTCTTTTTTCCCTATCTCTCTCTCTCCCCTGGTCTCTCCATCTCTTTCCCTGCTGTCAATCTTTCATTCTCTCTCTCCATCTCTCTTTCTCTACCCCACCTCTCACCAGCTCTCTCTCTCTCTCTCTCTCTCTCTCTCTCTCTCTCTGTGTCTCCATCTCTCTTTCTCTACCCCACCTCTCACCATCTCTCTCTCTCACTCTCTCTCTCTCTCTCTCTCTCTCTCTCTCCATCTCTCTTTCTCTACCCCACCTCTCACCATCTCTCTCTCTCTCTCTCTCTCTCTCTCTCTCTCTGTCTCCATCTCTCTTTCTCTACCTCACCTCTCACCATCTCTCTCTCTCACTCTCTCTCTCTTTCACTCTCTCTCTCTCTCTCTCTCTCTCTCTCTCTCTCTCTCTCTCTCTCTCTCTTTCACTCTCTCTCTCTCTCTCTCTCTCTCTCTCTCTCTCTCTACCCCACCTCTTACCATCTCTCTCTCTCTCTCTACCCCACCTCTCACCATCTCTCTCTCTCTCTCTCTCTCTCTCTCTCTCTCTCTCTCTCTCTCTCTCTCTCTCTCTCTCCAGCCTCCTTCTGATAAGCGTCACTCTCTGTCTGTGTTTTGTGTAAAAAGTATAAAGCACTGTATTTTAAGAGTCCAACTATTCCATTGTTTTCTGAAGAAAGAAGGAAAACAAAAAGAACAACAGTTGTTCTGGCCCTGCATGTCGCTGGGTTATTAATTTGATTTAATTTAATTTGGAAAACATCTCCAGCAAGTTTTCTGCAGCGGCTCTTTGAAGTGACAATGCTAAATAATAAAAAACTAATTAAATATAAATCACAGAAGCCATGTCGGCGTTCGTGTGATTCCTGTTTGATTTCTAGAGCATGTTTGATCGCTCTTTTTGGCTCATTTTTCTCCGTAGGCCTTGTCGGCTTCGGCTAAATGCTCAGCACTCTCCCTCTGCCGCTCTCTCTCTCTCTCTCTCTCTCTCTCTCTCTCTCTCTCTCTCTCATTGTTGTTGTCACCCCACCAATCACCCTCTCGTCTACTTCCTCGAGCACGTAATGCATGCAGTAAATTATTCAGACCAAATTAATTTTACAGCACCTTGTTTCCACTAAGCAAGCCAACATCTGTTGTCGAGTCACAAGTTTACATTGTTGGTCATTACTTTCCACAATGAGTAAAATGTTTTATTAACCTCCCGTGGGAGGGCCCTTCAGATCAGGCAGAATCATCGCTACTTAGCAGACCCTCACTGAACTTCAACAATCAAAGCTTGGCTGCTGCTTGGCTCTCTCTTCCTCCCCCGAGCCCAACGCCATCGAGCTATTGGACAGTGCGGCTGCGTCAGGAAACCGCTGACTTGGACGGAACGGAGAAAGCTCGTTCGAAAGTGACGTAGTGCTCTGCTGTTTTCTACTCAGGGCAGCACAAGTCTCCGTGCCATTGTTCCTCTAATAATAGTAATGGCCTTAGTGGGAGCTTCTTGCTGAGCTTTTAAAAAAACACACGTCAATCTAAACACAGATCAATCTAAACACTACACTTCGAAATGCTTTTAGCTTTCGGTTCCTACATCAAACGACCAGTGCTGTTATGGATATTATATGTTTTTATTTATTTATATATTTATTTATTTTATTTTATGGTTTGCTGAGGCATACTTACATTGGTCTTGAAGACTATTGCACAGTGCAGTCTGGTACAATTCAGCAAGCTCATACTGCAGAGTGAGAATACAGCAGTTTCATAAGAACATATTACATCATGCTCTTCAGATACACCTTTATATAGAGAGACGTCTGCACTGTTTTGTGCAGGTTGTAGTCAATGGTTTTAAATATCCATCTACAAACCGGATTCCAAAAAAGTTGGGACACTAAACAAATTGTGAATAAAAACTGAATGCAATGATGTGGAGGCGCCATCATCTAATATTTTATTCAGAATAAAACACAAATCACAGATCAAAAGTTTAAACTGAGAGAATGTATCATTTTAAGGGAAAAATATGTTGTTTCAAAATTTCATGGCGTCAACAAATCCCAAAAAAGTTGGGACAAGGCCATTTTTTACCACTGTGTGGCATCCCCCCTTCTTCTTACAACACTCAGACGTCTGGGGACAGAGGAGACCAGTTTCTCAAGTTTAGAAATAGGAATGGTCTCCCATTTATGTCTAATACAGGCCTCTAACTGTTCAACCATCTTGGGCCTTCTTTGTCGCACCTTCCTCTTTATGAGGCGCCAAATGTTCTCTATAGGTGAAATATCTGGACTGCAGGCTGCCATTTCAGTCCCCGGATCCTTCTCCTACGTAGCCATGATGTTGTGATTGCTGCAGAATGTGGTCTGGCATTATCTTGTTGAAAAATGCAGGGTCTTCCCTGAAAGAGATAATGTCTAGATGGGAGCATATGTTGTTCTAGAACCTGAACATAGTTCTCTGCATTAATGGTGCCTTTCCAGATACGCAAGCTGCCCATGCCACAAGCACTCATGCAACCCCATACCATCAGTGATGCAGGCTTCTGAACGGAGCGTTGATAACAACTTGGGTTATCCTTATCCTCTCTGGTCCGGATGACATGGCGTCCCAGTGTTCCATAAAGAACTTCAAATCGTGACTCATCTGACCACAGAACAGTCTTCCATTTTGCCACACTCCATTTTAAAAGACCCCTGGCCCAGTGCAAACATCTGAGCTTGTGGAGCTTGCTTAGAAATGGCTTCCTCTTTGCACTGTAGAGTTTCAGCTGTCAACGGCGGACGGCACCGTGGATTGTGTTCACTGACAATGCTTTCTGGAAGTATTCCTGAGCACATTCTGTTATTTCCTTGACAGTGGCATTCCTGTTTGAGGTGCAGTGACGTTGAAGGGCCCGGAGATCACGAGCATCCAGTAGAGTTTTATTGCCTTGTCCCTTACGCACAGCAATTGTTCCAGATTCTCTGAATCTTTTGATGATGTTATGCACGGTTGATGAGGATAAGTTAAAAGTCGTTGCTATTTTACACTGGGTAACACCATTCTGGTATTGCTGCACTATCTTTCTGTGCAACAATGGTGGAATTGGTGATCCTCTTACCATCTTGTCTTCAGAGAGACACTGACACTCTGAGAAGCTCTTTTTATACTCAATCATGTTGTCAATTGACCTAATTAGTGTTAATTGGTCTTCCAGCTGTTCGTTATATGCTCAATTTCCTTTTTCCAGCCACTTATTGCTACTTGTCCCAACTTTTTTGGGATTTGTTGACACTGTGAAATTGTGAATCAACATATTTTTCCTTTAAAATGTTACATTTACTCAGATTAAACTTTTGATCTGTCATCTATGTTCTATTACGAATAAAATATTGGCATTTGCCATCTCCACATCATTGCATTCAGTTTTTATTCACAATTTGATTAGTTTTGTCCCAACTTTTTTGGAATCCGGTTTGTAACATCATCACTAATGCTACCTTTGCTGTTTGTATCAGTCCAGAGGTGTTGTTTATGTATGTTGTCCAGTAAAGAAGGGCGTATGTTTGAGTTTGACACTGGTGGGGCCAATCTGCTTTTACGAATCTCAGACTAAAGTGTGCATAATTAACAAGTGAATGTATGGTAGTGTACACATTTTTCACCCTCTTTAGTCAGGCTCTGTGCTGTTTGAGACACAGCCAGGGTTTTTGTTATTCTACACTTAGCAGATCTCCCTTAATGTCCCACTTTAAAGAAAAGGCTAAATGTAGCATTTTTATCCTTCCCAGTGGTATAGATTTTGGATTAAACAAATGCAACTGTTTCCTCTACCAGGGGGGATGCATCCCACCAGTTCCCTCCAGTTCCTGTGCACATGCCAATAAGATGAAACACTTAAGAGTGAGGAGTATAAGAGTCTTAATTAAATCTACTTTGGCTGTTTGCTTTCTTCGGTAATGTGCCTTGGCAGAAACCTGTGTGTGTGTGTGTGTGTGTGTCTGTGTGTGTGTGTGGAAACAGGAACATTGTGTCACTAATATGACATCACTGTGCAGGTCCATGTTCAGCTGATTGTTTACTGCAGGACAATGAATATTACCAGGAAGCTGCTTTATTGCACCATTTCAAACCATGGGCTTTTTCTTTTTGTAAACATATTCAGATTCGATGCATATTCTCTACATTAATGTCGAGAACATATTCGAGGGAGAACGTGTTTGTTTCAAGTTGTTTGCTCTTATTTATGTAGGAATATTATTCTCAATAAAAGCACAAGCAAAACGTGGAAGGGGGAGGTTAAGGTGTACCTGGCTCACACATGCATATGCACACATTCTCAATAAATATATGTCATTTGCAAATCTCAGCTGTGCTCTGAATTCAGTTTGAGCTGCTGGAAGTGGCATCTACTATGTGTAGCTACTACATGAAATATTTAACCTTCAACCTGCCACAAACTAGCAACTCGTTTATTATAATCATAGATCATTGACAACACCAGGCTTTATTATAGATGTTTATGCTGGTTTCATGTGAAATATGTCGTTCTGGACATGCTCACAGAGTAGAGTGATGGTGATTGGTACCAGACTTCCACACCAAGTATAAAATAATGTTTAATAAGTGTATTTGTATTAAGAATATGGAAACTAATAAGGGTTAAAATGTAAGCTTTTGTCTTGCTGAATTGCTAAGTATGAACAGGCAAAACAGAAACCTAGTACAGTATTTTGTTGACAATTTAGTTGCCTCTCTCTCTCTCTCTCTCTCTCTCTCTCTCTCTCTCACTGTGTCTCTTTCTCTGTCTCTTAACCACTCTCGATATTCGTTAGTGGATCATGTGACCAGATCAGGTCCGGAATCTGGGAGTAAGCCAGGGACAGATGTGCTCAGTCAAATGACTAATTGAAAACCTAAAAGAAAATCAGCAGCTTGGCTATTCGGTGTGCATAATGAAAGAGCTGGACTGATAAAAAGCGAACAACAACACTACACACACACACACACACACACACACACACACACACACACACACCCTCCCCTCTCATCAGCCGCACCATTAACAATCACATGTGAAGATGAAAACAACGCTTGGTTTATTCAGTAAATGAAAGCATATAACTAGATGCCATCCCAGGAGTGCATTTCCAATTTTAATAATACATCAAGGAGCCATAGCCCCAGCACACACACTTTACACACGAGCCAAACACATGCATAATCTCACACACACGCACACACTTAGCCGTTCACCAGACAACTCCCAGTGCTAGGGATTTAGCAGATGCAAAAAGGTACACAACATGATCGCTATTAGCTAAATTAAAAGAGCCTTTAGCTGAGGGGTGTCTCGGCGTTTGCCACTTAAACACTACAAACCGATATTTTCCATTTCTGTATACCACTCCTTTTCTTTTGTCGCTCCTCTTTTCTCCCTGCCTCTGATCTGCCTCTTTCTTTATGGCGTGTTTTCACAGCCAGCGCTCGCCTCAAATTATGGGCATGAATAATAAAATACCGTCTAATTAAAAACTGTAGTTAAATATGCAAAATTCTAATGATAATGAGATTGTGCAATACCTTGGAGTAAAGCACATTATGAATTAGTCAGAGGAGGGAGAAGGCTTGACCTAAGTAGACTGGCTTGTTAATTCAGTCCCTTTTTGTGTCTTTGAGTGAGGGTTTTACTTTAATCGTGTGGATATGTTATATTTATACTATTGCACAATACATGCATGTGTATAGCGTCTGTAAGCACAGCTTTTTTTATAGTGTTCATGTGTTATAGTCATACTTTATCAGTGTTGCTTAAACAGGGTTAAAATTTCAAGTCATACCGTTTTATACTGAGTCTGTTCAGTTTATAAAGAGCAAAATATGGCCCCGATCCAATTGATTCAACGCCGTCAGCAGCACATTGAGTTTCGTTAATGAAATATTGTTTTAATATCGGATTGACACAGTAAGTGCTGGTTGATACATGTAGCAACATTGCTGTGAGGATTTGATTGCAGTCAACTGTGAATGGGTTCTGATTTTGGAGCTAGTCCTGGGCCTCAATGTCACTCCATATTAGATCCACTGCTCCGCAGACCAATGGTGAGGGGCTTTATAAACCTCCAGCTCAATTTTAGCTTTGGGTTTGGTGACCTCACTGCCCCAGAGCGTCACATTCTATTGGCCATGTCTTTCAATGACGGTTATAAACACTGTATGTAATTGGTTGCTTGTGTCAGTAAAGCAGCCAGATTCACAAATTTGAAAATAGCAGCACAATGAATTCTGTAGACAGCATTTCATGATAAATGGACAAACAGGGATTCATAATTAATTAACAAACTGAGATTGTATATTTACTGTAAATGATATAAATATATATTGAATAGAAAAATCAGGATTTGTTCAGAGATTTCATTAATACATTTTCCTTTATTTATTTGCATTTCCATGTCCCCAGTTGTCATACGCATTGTGCGCTGAATGCATTTAACAAAAGCTCTCTTGTGTTCATGGTAATGAAGAGCGAAATCTTGAAAGCCACGTTTATTCTGGAGCTGAATAACGGAATACATTATTTAAAGGTCTGCTAGAAATCATGTTCGGTTTAACTGCTATCATTGCATATATTAACATTATCTGTGCCTGGGTGTAATGTATTAGATGAAGAATAGTGTCGTCAGTCAGATAGGCCACGTCTCTGTTCTCCAGCATAAACACTGAGACTTGGAGGACACGCGAGTGAGTGAGCCATATCTCCATGTGCATAACTCTGCTCGTGTTTATGAGACGGAGGGGAGGGTTCGCTATTAAAGCGGATCCAATAATATACTCTGTTTAATAAATCTAGACTGGCATAAGTGGGATGAAGGCGGTAGTTAACGCAGGATGGAAATAATACTTTACTCGGATTGAAAGGTTTGCACTGCGCACCGTCAAACATGATTGCGGCGTTTCTGCAGCCCGAGCGGCATAACTCACTCCGAGGCGATGGGCCCGCGAGGTGTTTATTAAAATTTTAACAAGACTGCGCGCGTGATGGGTTCATCAGCCATTCAGAGCCGCTCGGACCGATCCTCGCCTGCCTCAATAAACCCGGGCTGATGCGGGAACAGTAGGGAGGCATATGTTTCTCCAGGCTCCAAGTCAATGACCTTCCAGCTCTCAGGGCCGCCAACGACGCGCCGATGACTTTCCCCCCGACTTTTTATGGCCCGAATAAATATCGGCATGCGGGGCTATCCATCACCTGTTATTATCGCGATTGTTTTTTATGTCTAAACTATAAACAAATACTTGATTATGAAGTAAGGAGGATAAATCTGGCAAGTCGGCAGTCTCCAGGAGGCAGGAGCGCCAGCAAAACAGTCACTTAGATTAACGAAGCAGCCGCAGACTAACGCTCCCTCACACTTTCCCGCCTGCTCTTTACTGCTTGTTCTCACTTTGATGGCCATGACGACCTCACTGCAGCATTGTGAACTTTTAAACTTTTAACACCAAAGTACAGCACACCCCGCGTACCCGTCCTTGGACAAGGCTCTCTACTGTTTAATAAAAGAGTTCAGCCTTACTTCTCACACAGCTGTCATTGCCAAGATCGTCTATAATGTCGTACACACTGACGTTCTCCTCCTACCTGGGATTGTGCTGTAGAGTAGTATGAGGCCAAGGTCATGGGCAGAAATAATGCCAATGTAATGATAAGGGGAAGGCTGTATTATTACATTGTAACTACTTGCGTTATTACAGTGTATCTGCAGAAATGCTTTTATATTGACAGTCTGGTACTAGAAAATGACTAGTAGTAGATTTCTAGCAAGAAATATGACCAAGGCAGGAGTGGAAAACCTACATTATAGCAGTCAGTTACTGTTCCAGTGAGTGCTAACAGTATTTTGCTGGGAATACTTTTAGCAAATTTCCAAAGTAAAGCAATACATAAATGTACTACACATGCTGTTTTTTTTAAAATCTATTTTAATTTATGACTGACTGCCTCATGTTCATTTATTCGTGTATAGTCACTAAAAATGCTCTGTAAAATCTGCTAACATTTGTGGTTGCTACAGTTTTAAAGGGAACCCCGGCTGGTAACACATGTAAGCCTTAAAGGAACACCAGGTATAATTTGGTAATTTTTTTTGCTCCTGGGCTCCCCCTAGAATTGCAAAGTGTAATTCAATTTTACAGCACTGTTCTGAAATGAAAAGGGAAGGTGGAGTAATTGCAGGGTTTCCTACCCTCCTCCAAAACTTACATAACACAATTTCTGCAGTGCTGAGCCCAGAGTAGCAATGACATAGGTTCTATTCTCCTTTTTACCGGTCAGTGGAGAATCACAATGATTTTTAAGCTGTAATTAAAGGTAAAAATATGTCCTAATGTTGCTTTGACATGATGGAATTACTCTAAATTATTCAGACACATTATTAAAAATATACATTTCAGGCTTTGCTTAAAGCCAACAGCTTTAGTCCAGTCTCTCAGCAGTTGTGGTGTACTTAATGAATTAAATGCACCCAGAGTGAAGTGACGAAAGAAAAGCTGCAGGGCTTTTGATAATTTAACAGTATTCTCCTACACATAGCTTCCCAAAGGCCGATATCCATCTTTCCTATGCCCGTACGCTGGAAATTACATACAAGAGCAACAAAATGTGTCATGAGTTTCTTTAAGGTAATGTTCACTGCTTCCAAGTTTAGCAATTTGCCACCATTTGACAGCATCTACCCAACAACCATTGTGTGCCTGAAATGGTTGCATCCATTTGTCAAATATATAGAATAAAGGAGGTATATATATATCATTTTCTGTTTACAGCATGAATTAATAATTTAGAGTAATTCCATCATATTAAGGAATGTTTACATGTTTTACCGCCGGTTAAACGGTTTACAGCCACCGTTTCATTTAGGGACCATCTCTTCAGCCCAGATCATCGCTTTCAAAACGAGTGCTGTTCAACAGTGTCTGGGTTGTCCATGGGAACCTCAGACCTGTGTCTGTGCTGGCTTTCCTTCAGTATGGATGATATATGAATTTGTCATTTTACTGCCAACATTGTGATGGGACTAGGCCTCAAAAGTGTGCTGGCGATCCCACATGGGGCGGGAAGCGGGGTGGCTATGGAGCAGAACGTTTACAGTTTACAGGACAAAGTTATGACGTCAATCTGCTCCACACAGCTGATGGAAGTGGAGTGTGCGTCTTTGAAGACAAACACAGACACACACATATCCACGTAGACAGAAAGATACCAGGAAGGATATGGCATCAGTAAACAAGCAGCTCTGCTTCACCTGCACTGCCTACTTCCCTTCAGAAGTTTAAACAGAGAGAGAGAGAGAGAGAGAGAGAGAGAGAGAGAGAGAGAGAGAGAGAGAGAGAGAGAGAGAGAGAGAGAGAGAGAGAAAGAGAGAGAGAGAGACGTGATTAATTGTCGTTGCTTTTAGGCAAATAAAATAGCAGTCTTATGCAAAGCCAACTGTAATTTGCTTTTCTTGTTGGAATGAAATGTTTTTTTTTTTTCTTCTTTTTTGTTTTAGAGAAAATTGCCCATAGCTGTAATGAATTCCCCTCTCTCTGCTGCACGCCACAGCATTTAACAAGCAGATAAATCTCGCAGGGACCATGATGCATATATTCTAATAACAGCCCAATGAATAGTAAACATTGCCACTTTTAAAACAGACTAATATTTCTTGCTTTTAGCAGTAACAGCACTTCGGCGGTTGCTGGCGAGACTAACGGCAGATACTGAGACTTATGTACTGCTTTTTAAGACCATTATTTCTTCTAATACTCATTTGCATGTCTGAGAGTTGGACGTAGCCTCTGTGAGTGCTGACTGGCTGATTATATGTGGCATACGTCCTATAGTTTATGAGTGCTTTGTTCTGCGAGTATTGTCAGTGCTGGTGTTTTTTCAACACCAGATGTCAAATCAGATGTGGTGAGCGTGTAAAGCCCTGTGATGGACTGGTGCCCAGAGTGTGTTCTTGTCTTGCACCCAGTGATCGGGCAGGCTGTGGACCAATCCTGATCACAATGAAGTGGTTACAGAAATTGAATAAACTGATGACTAAAGGCAGCTTTCATTGTCTGGAATGCTAGGTTGTCTCTCTTACTCTCTGCTTATGGGAGGAAAAAGGCATCTGTCGATTTATCTTTTCAGACAGAGGCGAGAACTCCAAACAAAAGCACGAATTGAGATGAGGATATTGCTCAATTCCTGCTCCATAAGTGGGAAATATTGACTTACTTTTGATGTTTTGGTTCACTTAAGGTGGAAATGTCCTGAAAAATTTGGGAGACAGCTAACTGCTTTACTGAAAATGCTACAAAACTCAACAACTCGAGTTACAAATGAAACTTGCAGACAAGTTAAACTTCAGCCATGTTCATTTTACACTTCAAACGTACTGTGCCATCTTAAAAGTCAAGGTCCAGAATGGCAACAACCCAATTTGCACCGAATTGCATTTTGCCACAATCATAGACGTCCCCTTATGGAATGTATGATTCTATGTCAAACCTACAGTGTAAGCATCATGTTGGTCCTATGTGAACATGAACCCTACAGCTCCCTACACTGTAGCCCGACAAACACCTTCCCAGAAATGTAACTACACATCCAATGACTGTGATTGATTCAGATTACAGAGACTGAGAGAGGGCAGCAAATGTATGGTGAAAGACTTCTTCGGACATTGGTTTGGATGTCATGGAAACAAATATTGAAGTGGAGAAAACTGGAAAAACAAACAAAATTGTTACAATGTAGGAACACATGGGACAAATGTGCTAGCATTGTATTGGTTTCAATCCTGGCACCGCATGTTAACTACATTCTGTACAAAACAGCACCCTACTCCCTAAATCCTGCACTTCACAGATACAAATCTACTATAATGCTACATTTTGTACTACATAGGGTTGAGGAAGCTGTTTGAGATTCAGCCCTAGTGTATTGGTGGTGTAATTGCAGAGTACTGCCAACACACAAGTATAAGTGCTCACAATGGCATAGGGCACTTGCACAGGCTTTGGTCTTAAATGTTTTGGCCTCGTGCAACTTTATTCTTTCCTGAGATTGAAATATTGCTGTCACTGATGTTTGATCAAGCAGTGTGAAACACAATCCTGAATTAGTCTCAAAACAAATATGGTTTTAGTGTAATATATTTTGGCAGAAACAAAAATCATGGCCAATCTTGCCAAGATATGACAACATTTGCAAGATATGATATGATAGCATGTGCTAATGACAGTTATAACATCCAGTGCTCACAGTTGAAGGCCATGTGTGTGCTGTGCTGATCCTGAGCAATGAACTTTCACCCAGATGATATGCAGTGCTCATTTCTCCAAATATATATGCAGGTTAAAAATAAAACATCTGAGGCACTTATGAAGAAATGTGTTTACTTTAAACAGGTTTGTTCCATATCAGTGCAGGGAATTTTTGCATATGTTGCCCATGATTAAAGTTGTCACTGGTAGATATTAATTTTTAATTATATTTTTGTGGTTAATCAGAATTGATGCATGGGTAAGAAATTATGAATTGTACAAATAAGTTTTATAGTGTTTTTGCATAACTTATAATTTTATATCAAAATTCAAACAATCACATAATCTTGTCAATTTATGCTAACGGTTGCACAGTATTAAAACTTGAAATTGTCGATGTATTAACAAAAATCGGAATAAAAATATAATACAATTAAATAATAACAAAAAAAAAAACCTCAAAATGAATTATTAATAGGTTACTTTCACGACCACTAACAGAAATAAATTGTTTAAACCAAAACTCCTGAATACTTTTGGAAACAATATTATCCCCAAGAACATAACACAATTGATGCATAACAAATAGAGTGCTTTTGTCTTTGATAGAACTCATAACAAAGGCAGTGAGGAATAAATTCTACTTGACTGTCGTTTTCAAACTACAATAAAATGGCAATTGTCATTTTTGAATATGATGCATCAGTTACCATATCATGACAAATGAATGGTAGAATGTTTGAAATTGTATTTGTATTTATACATTACACATACCTAAATATATAAATATATATTACTTGTACACACAATATAAGTAAACCATTGATTCCAGTGATAAAATAAAGGTGTGAGCTAGCCTGTGGATTCACTGCTGGAAAACGTTGTATTCAAAGCAGCTGCAAGAGCTTTTCTTCAGCCTATAGCCTGCCAGCCTGGGACTCCATCAATCAGCCCATGAATCCATCCATCCATCAATCTATCAATGCAATCCATCAATTAATCAGTGCTGCCTATCAATCTGTCTATCACAATATCAAGCAAGAAATCAACAAATAAACAAACAAATTGTAATAAGCCAGAATCACGCGGAGCATATTGTCTTGTTTTGTTTGAAATGTATTTTGGTTTCTTGGGTCTGGGGCATAAATAGATGCTTGATTGTCCGTGCTTGAGTCAGCACTGGATAAACAATGGTCCTAACCTTGCCAGGAATAAAAACAAAGGGTGGAGCAGTGATGGCCTTTTAATGGAACCAATTATGAGGAAAATCTTGCACTGGGGTGTGATGCCAGGATAGCTCTGGAACAGTCTAACTCTCTCTCAGCCCCCTGACCCCCTCCCTCTGAGACAGACAGACAAGCCTCGAACTGTTGCTCTGTCCAGATGGTACTTCTGAGAAGGTCAGTAGTCACATATTTCCATTTCCGAACCATTTTTTAGATTTCTTAATTAGACCAAAAAGGTGTGTTAAAGGCTTGGATCTGAATGACCGTGAAAGGTACATGGAGATGCAGTCTGTTCTCTTACTCTCCCTTTCACTCTCTCTCTTCCTCTCTCATACACACACACACACACACACACACAATTTCAGAGAAAAATCAAACATGTTCTTTCATTATATAAAAAAGGCCCAGTCTGTATTAGTAAGTGTAGGTAAATACGTTGTTTTTTTCACAAAATCTACGATGGCTAAATGAGCTGTTCTAGCAACCTATTTTCCACATATGGACTTAGAAGGGAACAAGACCTTTTTAAACCTCAAACTCCCTTTAAGAATCATGATGTTGTAGTTCTGGTCATATCGCTCAGCCTTAACTGGAGTCCATTTAGGATTTGGCTGCCTGCGCGCCCATGACCAAACCTCTGTGTAATTTGGATAATTCCACGTCCTTGCTTCTGCTTCCAGACTATTGTCTGGTGAGCGTCAGAGTAAAAAGCCTCCATTTTGTACCGCTTGTCCGCAAGGCTCCAGCAGGGGCAGCAAGAAACAATGCACTGGAAGCCACAACAACAGTGTGTTTGCTCCAAACCATGTGGAGATCACAGACGCCACGGTTAATAGATGTTATGACTAGAGACACAAACACGAGGCCTAGCGTTTACCACCGCCGCAGAGAAATCTTTTTGTCCATGTTTTTTTTTTTTCAATCTCTCTCCCTCTCTCTCATCTCTTACTATCTCAGTAGTATTATTTTCCTCGCTCTGTTCTTTCCTCCTTTTATCATTATGCATCTCTCTCTTCTCTCTTTCTATAGAATTATATCACTCCTCTGTTCTTTTCTTATGTATTTCTTTTATATTTATGCACCTCTCACCCGCTTTTGCTCCCTCTTGGAAAGTTTGATCAGTCCTTATTTGTTTGGGCTAAGATGACCTCGTGTTACCCTGACCTTCCAGAGGTCATGTGAGTATGTGTGTGTGTGTGTGTGTGAGAGAGAGAGAGCGAGAGAGAGAGAGAGAGAGAGAGAGAGAGAGAGAGAGAGAGAGAGAGAGAGAGAGAGAGAGAGAGAGAGAGAGAGAGATGGTCTACATATATATATATATATATATATCCCTTTGTGGTGAACTGTTTACACATACATATGTTCCAGCTGGTCCCAACAATGTAAATCATTATATTTTAAGGTGAAGACATCTTTTAATTTTGGGTTAAGGCTAGGGTTAATGTTTGGAAGTTAGGAGTACTGATGGAAAAGTTAATGGCAAGTCCATATATTCAACAATAGACCATCAAGGTCATTACATTTTTTGGGTGCAAAATTTCTGGTTTTATCGCACTAACCAGGGGCACTGACTGAAGAGGGCTAAGTGTTTAGCACTAGAAGCACCTTAAACTGACACATAAAAGCAATGAGAGCAGTTGATTTGAGCGCTGTGACTACTAATCACCTCTCATACCAAAACCAACAAGGCACTAGGGGTAGACAACCACAACAATCAAATGACCAGTTCTCAGCTCTTCTAGTGTTTAAAGGCTGAGCTCAGATTGGTTATTTGAAAATATTTCAAATTCGTTATTTTTCAATTCCATTTAATAACAGGGGAGTACATTTCAAAATGTCAAACAAGAAATGTACACATTATTATGCAAGGTCTGTGTTTCAGAAAGGAAAAAAGGAATGTTTGGTAATTAATAATGTGAAGCTACAATTATTGTTTTCATTTATTTCATTCCAGAGGAACAAAGAGTATATTATACCCCTACCGTTTTCTATATTTGTAGCTCAAGTGAAATCTAGAGAAATTCAGACTGCAAACATGCCTGTCCTGAGAGAAAAATGCAAATCTCATAGCAATATGCAAATGTCTTATGTTTATTCTTGAACGTTAGAAAGCAGCTCATTGCAAATAATTCTAAAAGATTTGGAATGATTGGCTGTTCCCTTGAATACAGTAAACCCTGAGCACTTCAGTCCAGTTATGGTCCAGGATTTGTGAAATGTTCTGTGGAAATCTAGAGAGGGTCCTGGGTTAAAGAGAGCAATGTTAACCACAGCAGCAGCATAACGAAGTGGATTGTTCTAAGGGTTGACCTTCAGATTATTTATCTCTGATTTCATTCACTGTGTTAAACAATATCCACATAAAGACCCTAGAGCTGAGCGAGTGTAGAGAGTTTCCTATCACTGATCAAACTGCTGCTGGCCCTAATAGAAGTGCTGAGGCCCCTGAGTGACAAATGTGGGAACGGTTACTGTACTCGAGAGTGTAGAGGTCAGGGGAAGGACAGAGACATTAGAACCTGCAGGCTACATGGATGAAGTCAGTATCCTTTTGTTCGCCACCTGGAATTGAACCCTTAGATGTCTGGTTACTGCAGTTGTTTTTCTACGCATTTGGTTTTCATTCTGAAATAATTTTCTTGCATTATTATTATTATTATTATTATTATTATTATTATTATTATTATTATTATTATTATTATTATTATTATTTATATAGACATTCCCAGGCCTTTTCTTAAAAAAATAATAATACATTTATTACTAACGGGAATAGCATAATAGCCTTTAATTCTAGCAATGTCAAAATTTGTGGATTCTATTTGATTGAATGGAGATTTTTTTTTTAAAATAATATATTAATTTAAACAATGTACATATTGTTGACCATTCAACAGAGGTGTGAATCTCCACAGGCCTGAGGAATGGCAGTGTTTTCCTTTGCCAGTTGGTAGTGTATTGACCATATGGAGACTGGCCACTGGGAGAGCAATGGCAGGAATACATGAGTGGATAATTAGGGACTGTTGCCACAGTCACTGGAGATATCCTAACATGTCATACACACACACACACACACACACACACACACACACAGCTCGACATTCACAGTGACCTACTTTACAGAAAGAGAGACAGAGAGAGGTGAGAGATAACCTTTAATTGTATGTAATCTTAGACTGGAGAGAGCAAGAAGAAGAGAAAAAGGAGATGATAGAGAATGGATGGGGTGTGAGGAATATTGAGAGAGTGATATAGAGAGAAAGAAAAGAGGATGAGAGTGAGAGAGGGAGATTCTTATTAAAGGTCATCAGTTGGAGTGTTAGGTGTGAGTGCACCTCTTACGACGGAAGCCTGGCAGGTGGATCTTTGCGTTTATAAATATCTAATTCTGCATCCATCTCTCTTTCTCTCTCTCTCTCTCTCTCTCTCTCTCTCTCTCTCTCTCTCTCTCTCTCTCTCTCTCTCTCTCTCTCTCTCCCTTTCTCTCTTTCTGTCTCACCCCTGTCCAATTTGAATAAACTATTCCTGCTTGCTTGTCAAAAGAGGCAAGCTTCATTTTGATTGACATTTATTTTCCTGAAGTGCAGTTAACCCTAAAGCAGAGAGTAAGTGCAGTATTAATTTACTCACAGAGTATGTAGGGTATAAGGCCCACAGCCCACATACATAATAATGAATAATGCATTTATGGACAGCAGAATTAATATTTGTTTGTTTGTCTGCTTATTTGTTTATTTATTTATTTATTTTTCATTCTTCCTCTGTTTATTCATTAATCAATTCATTTATTCATGTTGGTGCACTTTAACATATATGTATAACATTACCTGAAAATACACTATACACTCCCAGGAAAGAAAAAAGTGGTATATAATTAACCACTAAAAGTAAATTGTAAATGTAACTCTCATTCCCTAAATATAAACTACATACTCTTCTCAAGAAGGAGTGGGGAATATCTGCTAGCTTTCCATATTGAACAGCGTAAAAATAAATGAATGAACAAACAAATAAATAAATAAATAAATAAACCCAACAATAATAACAAAACACAAGTCTGAAAGATGAAATAAGTCTGGGGCGTATGAAACCAACACAGATTTAGAATCTATAATTATAATAAAATAAGATACATTTATATTCCCTAACTAAAGGTCCAGGACGTATGTGACCTTGAAGGTACCACCACAGTAACAGTTTTTCAGACAGTGTTTTTGAGCTGAAGCTACATGTCATTTCTGTCATTCTGGATAGTGAATAAACTAACTATACATCCATACATTGCAAAGATTGTGACCTTTATCTATTAACACCACACTAAAGAAATCTCAAAATATATTTATAATGAAGTATTCTTCATCCAACCACTCACAGAGACTCATCTTACAAGTCAATTACATCTCTGCAAATTCAGTCTGAAAAACTCTGAATTCATAATCCAAAATGACCAGTGGGCCTACATGTCTTCTTAGTAATATGTCACTGTTGCTAATATTAAAAGTTAATGTATAAATATACTCATTCAGGTACTTTGTAACATTACAACACAGTGCATTACCCCTTTAAAAAAAAAAAAAAAAAGACTGATTGTCTGTAACCGCTTATCCAGTTCAGGGTCACGCTGGGTCCAGAGCCTACCCAGATTCACTGGGCACAGGGTGACACACATTCACACATTCACTCCCACACTCACACCTGTGGACACAGTCCACAGTCACCAATCCATCTACCAATGTGTGTTTTTGGTCCGTGGGAGGAAACCAGAGCATAAATAAAATAAAACATAATCCAAACTACTGCAAAACAATGGCTCAGGAATTCAACATTAACCATATCATACAGCAGTTGTGTGTGATATAGCCTTTAAGGAAGGGGTAATTAATTAAATGTCATTCCAGTTCAGTTAGAGAAAATGTTTTCAAGCCAAGGTCTGGACCATCATGTGTAACTTTCAATATGATCATTGCCATGTCCTGTACATTAAAATAACCTTGTAGTTAGAGGAGTATTTTATGTAGTTAACAAGGTAATGTCAAATCAAATTACACTTTCACCTACATTTTAGCATGTTTTAACAAGATTTATAAATAATTATAAATAACTAATACTCTAAGTAAAATGTAATTTTTTCATTTCATATAAAATGTACAAATAAAACAATGCATATGTAAATAAAGTCCCTAATGACTTGTGGATGCAGTTGACTGCTTTTCCATAATCAACAATCTGATTTGCTCTTACTGCTGGAGGGCGGGACTTTATCCGTTAACAGCAAGCTGATTGGCTATTTCTGCTGAAGGACGGGACTTTATCAGTAAACAGAATCCACTGTGAGAAATGCATGCAATTAGTAATGGCTAGAAGACTCACACCAGTTAAAATAAAAACTCAAATTTAAAAAGATTCTTAATAGTTTATCAGTTACAGGTCCAGGTCCGGATAGGACAGCACCTGGGTCCAGACTCGGACCACGGTCCACCTGTTTGTGACTCTGCTTAGGGTTTAAATGGCCATTTATCACTGTGAATGATTCTGACTTGGGTATTTCACAATGAATCACATTGAATCTACATCTTAATTTTGGATTTTAACAGAAATGTTGGGAACGAAGAGAAATTCCCCTTTAATGATGGAGGTATATTGAGAGTAGGATGACTTCCAGTCAGACATGCTTTATTGTTTACGTTCACACTGTAACCTTTGGTGGGATTTGTCCTGAAATAGACCCTAAGCCACTGGTATTGTTGTATAAACAGTCATTTAGAACATTATTTTTCTGATCGGCGGAGGCTTTGATATGCAAACCGCGGCTCCAGCTTCTTTTAAACAATGGAACTCTGACTTGGTTTTCTTGTGGTATTTTCCAAAATGTCTATGTGTGTGAGATCACAATGTGTGTGTTATTAAGATTTGTGTGCATGTGTGTGTGTGTGTATGGGTAAATGTCCCTGATTGTTATACAGCGATGTGGGAAATGAAAAGGAAAAGGAAATTAGTTTGTTCCCCTCCCAGAAACCTCCTGCAGAGTTCTAACCTTATTTACCCTCGCTGGAAGAATAACAACTCTGTAACACCTAGAGTAAACCACTGCGAATACACTGCCACATTCAATACACGGATGGCCCTCATTATAATGACATAATAACACTGCTGTATGTGCCAGACACTCCTCACGTGCACCATGAAGCTATTTGTATATTTAATATTAGCACACTCCCAGTGTATCAGTCGGCTGCCCATCAGCTTCACACTTCCATCACAGACGGCACTCAGAGTGACTCCTATTATCACTGTAATAGAATCTCACCAAACCAAAATGAAATCCTAAAATCCCATGCCTGGTTTTTAAATGCGTGTAGAAACCCCTTTTACACTACTGTAATGACATATTATGGAAAGGGGCTGAAGGCATTGATTGAGCTCATGTCAGGGTCTTCAGAGTGCTTCAGTAAACCCGGTAATACCTTGAACCTTCTCCATATCACAGACTCTTATATAAAGTACTGGTCAAACCAAGTAAGCAAAGTTTTCTTTAATATTCCACTGCTTTCTAGTAAATTTCCTCCATTGGATTCCATGAAAAAGTCTTCAGAATCAGAAAACTCCTAATTTTATACATCAAAATGAAATAAACATGATAATACCTGCAGTAAACAAGGACACACAGTGTCTTTTGAACCATTTAAATCTGTTTCCTCTTGTGGAGAATCTATAGTTTGCAAAACACGAGTGAATGAGTGAGATTCATTTCGGTTCATGAGGTTCTTTAGATCACAAATGAGCTTTTTATTCATTCATGATCTCTAATTGATTCATCATCAGTCACAGTGGGTCCAGAGCCATGGCAGGACATAACACATTCACTCACACATTGAGAGTAACATCTAACGTGTTATATAGTATAATAAGTATATTACTATGCTATTACACACTTATTACCCATTATAAATACTACTGGCATTTATTTATATAAGTGAATATATACCATCCGCATAGATCCTTTATCATATCCTTTTAGAAATGCAATTGTACACACAACAATTAATAATTTATCTATGAAATATTGACTCCCTGTATGTGTGTGTGTGTGTGTGTCATGCTGATACTAGATCAAAGCTTGGCTGAGTAGATTGTTTCTAATTTAAGGGTCTTGTATGGGAAAGAGCAGCCGAGGGGGTTTATGGGACAGCGTACACTCTGGACTATATATGACACGTCTTATTATGGTGATGATGGCAGGGGTGGGCTTCATTGTCATGAGCAGGTAACAAGGCCATCACTGTTACTGCTCCCAGGGTCACGGCTACATTTGACCTCTGTCTCATCACGGGCAATATAGCGACACCTCTGACCCTGATTGAGGCTCCGCCCACCAATCACGTGCTGCCCTGTCACATCTCTCTTGTTCTGATTGGCTGCTTTAGGCTCGACTGTCAGGGAAAGGGGAAAATCAAGGTGGGCCCATGCATTCTAATGAGACAGACGTAACATGGTGCGCTAATGTCACACACACACACACACACACACACACACACACACACACACACACACATACATACACACACACACACAGACACACACACTCTCTGCCTCATTGTCGTTAAGCAGGCCCCAGCTGCAGGCTGTCAGGTTGCTTGTTAGGCCCATGAGGACAGGAGGCACAGTGGGCCACCAACTCCTGTCATTCTCATTTTCTCCTCCTTTCTCCTCTCTCTCTCTCTCTTTCTCTCTCTCTCTCTCTCTCTCTCTCTCTCTCTCTCTCTCCACTCTCACACACCTGTCTTTCACAACTCTATCCTCTGTCCCTTCTCTCTCTTTTTATGCATTTCTTCCTTTATCTCCTTCTTTTCTTTCCTGCTCAGTTGTATTTATCTCACACATCTCTCTCTCCTTCTCTTTGTTTATTTCTCTCTTTACCTCCTCCTTCAAGTTTTCATTTCTATGTTTTGGTCCCTCTTTCCTCCTCTTTGACTTTTTCATCTCCAAATCTCCTAGTATCTCTTTCCTTCCCACTTTCCTTCTCTCTCATCTCCATTCTCCTTTTTCCACTCATTTTCTCTCCCCTTTATTTTCTCTGTTTTTATTTCTCAATTATTTTAGGCTTTTCTCATTTCTGTCATTTTTTCCCCTTCTTCTCAACTTTTAGTTTTTCTCTGTCTCTTATCTCCCTCAAGTCTTCATTTCCTCCATTACTTTTCACGGGTGTTGTTCCTGCTCTCCTGCACTGTTGTTGTGTTGGTGTAGGAATGTCTGGGATGGCGTATGAACAGGCCTAGCCTCTCTGAATTATGTCTTTGTAGTTTGAGAAAGGTCTGAGATTGAGTTTTGCATTGCAAATTAATGTGTCTGTGTTTGTTTAGGTTTATATGTTTATCAAGGCCTGTGTGTGTTTGTATGTGTGTGTGTGTATGCGTGCATCTGTATGTGTGTGCATTCTATATGTGTGTGCGTGTGTGTCTGTTGTGGCCTCCTTCCTGTCTCCCTGTAGAGGTGTGTGTTGTTAATGATGCCCCCACCGGGCCGAGGGGAGGCCTCCCCGCATTTTGTCTCCTGATTAGAATGCAGCAATGGCCTTTGTCACCGGCTCTGTCAAACTCTACCGGGACAAAGCATTGTTACTGTAGCATAATTAGATCCGCTTCCTCCTGAAGCTGCCACCTGCACTGACCATGCAGTCAGAGACACCCCCCCCACACACACACACAACCACCCCCCACTCACCCCCCTCCAACCGAGCTCCACTGTCAAAAACACTTGTTTACTGGTACCAAGCAGGAACTAGAATATTATGATGTGGAATTCTAATAGCTATATATATGTTTCAATGACATGACCATACAATAACTAGGGATATGTAGTAAATATCAAAAATAAATAAATAAGTATATTTATTTATTTATTTATTTATTTATTTTCTTTGGAAAAAGGCTTGCAACCGTCTACGCTTGCATATTCTTATGATCCAAGTGGTCTTGAGAGCTGGTGTCTGGGGAGGATGTTTTAGATATTCTGTATGGTCATTTTGGTGACGATGGCTGTACAAGCTTCGTTAATAAACTACAATTCATAATAAATAGCAGGTCAAGCCGATGCATTAGAAGGCAAAAGCACACCAGCCAGCCTGCTTTTACTGCTGCTGCAAGAGATCAGCTGAATCACAAATGACTCCTCCACCTTATGTAGTGCACAATGCAAGTCATAAATAATGGTTTTGTACGTGCCTGTAGTGCACTGTATGTTGAACTATGCTTTTTACATTTTGATATAAGCTTTACAATATTGCTGTCAAAAATATAGCCCTGCCTGGGGGTAGTAATTTTGGATTTATAATATGTGAAGTGCATTATATAGGGAGTATGGTGCTATTTGGAACGCATCTGAAGCCACTCCTCCACTGTTGTTTGGTTGAGCTTTAGGCACAGACTGAGAGGAAGCCCTAATGCAAACATCAGTGCTCCAAGAAGAAGAAGAAACTGTTGTAGACCCGTTCCACGGTGTAAAAGACAGGACATTATGGGCAGTCTATTCTTCAGCAAGAACTTGAGGTAATGTATAAACATGTAATGTGTGCCACAGAGCACTCTGTTCTTCTATTGGTCATCTTCAACGAACATGTCACAGGTAATGTCAGGCTAAGTGAAAAAACAGAAAAATTCTGACATTCTACAGTTTTCATTGTGGTGCTGTGAGGTGTTGCTACGTTTTGCTGGTCTTTGATTATGTCACAATACACTGCCCCTTCCTCGTTCCCGACCCTAATTTTTGGGTCCGATATTGAACATGGGCAAAATCATGTAAAAAGCAGATTGAACCCAACATAAGATTCAGTCTGACCGTTCACAGTCATGTCACATGACCACAAACCAGGGACTTATCTGACCTAGGAGAACACATAAAATTGTATATATGTACATAATGAACCCATGAGTAAATTAAGGTGCTCTCTGATTGTAAATGTACTGTATACACTTCTATATTTAGAAAGAGAGCTTGATCAGCTTTTTCTTTGGCATTCTTTTCCAGAATCATGGGCAGGAAAGGTTGACATTTTCCCCAATTTGGCATCCAACTGAGCAATAATTACACTGGGGCAACTCCACCAATCGCACTTCACTTCACATGTCGTATGACAGCATTCCCTCTGCTAAATAGACACAATTATACTCTCTCTCTCTCTCTCTCTCTCTCTCTCTCTCTCTCTCTCTCTCTCTCTCTCTCTCATTCTTTCCCATCCCCTTCCTCTTTGTCTTCTTCCACGCAGGAGATGTAATTGGCTGTCTGTATGGCTGTAGCACTTCTCCCTAAGACAAGGACATCTCAATGGACTTCACACACAAATATATATATATTACAGGAGGTTGTGTATATATATATATATATATATATATATATATATATACAACCTGCTGAAAGTCAGTGTGTCTCCAACAAACAGCACAGTGGTGTGCAATGGCAGATGTGTCTCCTGGAGCTCAAGCTGATGTAGAAAGCTGAGAACAGCACATTGCAGGTCTTCTCCAACTCTTCTCCAACTTTACAGCTTCCATCCCATTCTTGAAAAATCTCAGCCTCGGCCAGATTTTGTGGATTCCTCCAGTAAACTCTTCGCCTCTCGCCATAATGAGGTTTGAAAAGACTTGGACTGGGGGATAATTTATGGCAGGAGTGTCGGTGTCAAATCTGTTGTCATACCCCACAACCAATTATGCAACATCAGTGTATAGTGCAACTCCTGCACTTTACACTGGCATCAATCTCTGAACCTAGAAGCTCTGACAATATGGCACAAGTTGAGCAGTTGACACTGGGTGGGGTGAGCGTATTTATTCATAGACCAGGATGTACCATGAACTCCGTTCGCAATTCTGTTATTAGTAGATGGTAGTGACAGTTCCACAAACTCTGACACACTGGAGGACACACTAGAGACACAATATTTCATCATTGCTCATGCAAGACTCATATTAGCAAGATGGAAGTGTAGAAGTACATTACTACGCACATGCTCCATGAGCACAAGGAGGCTAATCATGAAGCTGCTTCGTTTATAACCACCACATAGCAATGGGATTTCAAAGTGACTAATCAGAGATGCTCACACCTCAATCATTTGATTGAATCATTATCATCTGTTCGTATGTGATTTGAATTGCTGTTCTATGGTTTTCTATTTTGAAACCATCTGCAAAAAGTTACATAGGATTACACTAGCGCTACATAAGTGATGCAACTAATGTCATACATTAAAGACGCCAACAAATCTACTACAGTAGCAGTAGGGGTGGGCGGTATAACACTAATATCGTATACTGCAGTATTTAAAAATATGAATGTATCTTAAAATGAGGGTGGCATTTCAAAATTATGAATTTCTGGTGCTGTATCTGACCAAGTACAAGGCCAGAGTTCATTCATGTGTATTTAAGAAAGCCACAGGTAGAGGGTGCTGTGCAGCACATTGACTGGTGATGTCACATTCAGAAAACGGGTGGGGGGAAAAACCTACAAGCCCAGTAGCCCACTGAATTTGTGAGTTTAACACTGAGTTTGGGCTAAAAGTGAGACGAATAAAGTTGAAAACAGAAAAAAAATATTCAGAAGACCCATCACTCGATTTGTGCTCGATTTGTGATTTGAGCTGGAGCTCGCTCAAACATCTTTTGCTCAACTTCGCTCACAGATCTGAGGCTCAGCACAGTCTGACAGTGCACCCCCCAACACCCACCCCTTCCCCACAGTGATACGTATACCATGTTAATAGTTTCAGATGGTATGACAGTACATAGCACCACATAAATGTCTCAAAATGTAGTTAATATTGCTAATTCACTACTGCTACATAAATCACAGAAATGGCTACATTTTTATTGTAGGGCGTCACGGTGGTGCAGCAGGTAGTGTCACAGTCACACAGCTCCAGGGACCTGGAGATTGTGGGTTTGAGTCCCGCTCCGGGTGACTGTCTGTGAGGAGTTGGTGTGTTCTCCCTGTGTCCGCGTGGGTTTCCTCCGGGTGCTCCGGTTTCCTCCCACAGTCCAAAAACATATGTTGGTAGGTGGACTGGTGACTCAAAAGTGTTCATAGGTGTGAGTGTGTGTGTCGCCCTGTGAAAGGCTGGTTCCCCCTCCAGAAAGAGGTAGGCTTTGGACCCACTTTGACTATGAACTGGATAAGCAGTTACAGACTATGAATGAACGAATGATACATTTTTATGTTCCCTCTCACTGTTTTTTTTTTTTTTTTTTTTGGCTTCTTTCTTTCTAAATTCATTCATTCATTCATTATCTGTAACCCTTATCCAATTCAGGGTCGCGGTGGGTCCAGAGCCTACCTGGAATCATTGGGCGCAAGGCGGGAATACACCCTGGAGGGGGCACCAGTCCTTCACAGGGCAACACACATTCACGGACACTTTTGAGTCGCAAATCCACCTACCAATGTGGACTGTGGGAGGAAACCAGAGCACCCAGAGGAAACCCACGCAGACACAGGGAGAACACACCAACTCCTCACAGACAGTCACCCGGAGCTGTATTATTGTATTATACCAATGTATTATTTTCTACCTCTATTTAATCTCTTTATCAACTCTTCCTTCTTTCTTTTAGTTTCCTCATTTTTCCTCAGCTCTCTCATGCCTCAGCGCTGTGTTGCTGTATGTGTGATTGCAGGTGTGAATGTTCTGGATCATTGGTTGTTTGGTCGAAGGCCTGTTGTGCTCAGGTGATGCCACTGTGGCACAATGTGTGTGTGTGTGTGTTTGTGTGTGTTTGTGTGTGTGTGTGTGTGTGTGTGTGTGTGTGTGTGTGTGTGTGTGTGTGTGTGTGGGTTGTTTTTTTCTCTTCTTCTTTTTCCAGCCGCTCATCACATTGATAGAGCACTTCTGCCAAGAACTCATTCCCCCCTCATCCTCCTGGAACAATTAGCAATGCTGAGCAGCTTCGCAATTAACAGCGCCGTAATTGTCACATGCCCCACTTTCCAAATCAGCCGCGGCAATATCTGTTTTAGAGCAAAGTTTAATTACAAAGTGAGAGCATTTGCATTTTCCATCATTACCTTTTTAAATGACAGTTCGAACTGTGTTGCCATAGACGGAGAAAAAAGGGACCTGGATTTGTCCAAACACAGAGCACCATAAAGTTTTTGAAGCACAGCTGTTGGCAACAGTGACTGTTACAATACATTTCTCAAGTCAGAGATTTTAACAGTCCATGTTGGTTTACAATAAACGTTTTCTGTAATTGAGCCACTGATCAAGGACGGGTTTGACACAGATTTCAGTCAGTGTTTTGTTCACAGCTGTTACATAACTTTGCATATTCAGACTAAAATAAACGAGAGCAGAGTCAATGACACTGTTTGAGAATGCTATAGAAGTGTCTATTTCAGATTTTCTTGTGGCTCCCTCGCGGCCACAGTGACCTCATAAAGGGGCCACGTACAGACAAACAAACAAACAAATAAATAAAAACAGTTCTTAGCCAGGACGGCAGGTGGGTTCGATTCCTGCTCCGGGTGACTGTCTGTGAGGAGTTGGTGTGTTCTCCCCGTGTCCGCGTGGGTTTCCTCCGGGTGCTCCGGTTTCCTCCCACAGTCCAAAAACACACATTGGTAGGTGGATTGGTGACTCAAAAGTGTCCGTAGGTGTGAGTGTGTGAGTGACTATGTGTGTGTGTGTGTGTTGCCCTGTGAAGGACTGGCGCCCCCTCCAGGGTGTATTCCCGCCTTGCGCCCAATGATTCCAGGTAGGCTCTGGACCCACCGCGACCCTGAACTGGATAAGGGTTACAGATAATGAATGAATGAATGAATGAGTGCTTAGCCATCCAAGGCTTACTTAAATATCTCTGTAATTTCATAGAACAGCACCACACCGTCACTGATAGCTGTTAGCAGAATGCATACAAATTATGATTAAACATGGCCTCTGGTTGCTCAATGATATTAATATTGAAGAGTTCAAAGAGGTTGGTACTACTATCTGCTTTCCAAAGAAAAAAAAAAAACATGAATCTCACGTTTTATTTGTCCGTTTGAACACAGCAGCTGTCTTTCACATTGTGTGGACTTTTCATGACGAATCAACCAATAGAAATGCTCCAAAATGGAATGGAAAGGTACTATTTTGGGATTTTTTTTACTATTTTTCCTTTGGAGAGCGACAATGTATAAAATCATAATTTATTTATTTATATATTTATTTGTCTCCCTAGAATAACACTAAACTCATTCATTTATTTATTCATTCATTCATGTTTCATAACACATTTATCCTGATCAGGTTTGCAGTGGGTCTGGATCCTGCCCACAATCATTGGGCACAAGGCATGAACACACGCTGGACAGAGCAACAGTCCATCTCAGGGCAGCACACATTCACCCAGTCATTCTCACACCTCTGGACAATTTCAGTACAGAGCACCTGGAGGACACCCACACAGACATGGGAGGTCACCCTGGCAGCCCTGGACCATGGAGCTGTGTGACAGTGACACCACCTGCAGCACCACCACGCTGCCCCTAGAAAACCACTGTAGAGCTATTCAATGCTTTAGTTGTCTGCAATAATAACTAGTCATTAAGCTTAACATTTGTTTGTAGTGAGTCAAACGGTCAGTGATTGGCTGAGTTATTTGTGTTGAAGTAAGTTGTACAGCTTTTTAAACTGAGGTGTAACGTGGGGGACGTGTGTACACAGAGACTGAGGCTTAAAAGATCCCAGCTTCAAAGAACTCAGCGGATAAACGTGAAGACCTTGAGCTGATAGAATCTGGCACTCTCTCTCTCTCTCTCTCTCTCTCTCTCTCTCTCTCTCTCTCTCTCTCTCTCTCTCTCTCTCTCTCTCTCTCTCACCCTCCCTTTCTGGTCCCATCTTGTTTTGTTTCCCCTCTGTTTCCCCCGTCTCTATCGGAGAGTTTTAGTGTCCTTGGAGGGTCCCAGTGGGCTCTATCAGAACGTGTTTGTCTCAGCGTCCCTCCATTCACTTCCAAAGGGTTAAACAACCTTTTCACTGGCCTGTCAACATGGCCTGGCCCCCGGCCGGAGGAGAAGTCCGCTGGAGTTTTGTTTCCCGATCGACACTTGTCTACTCGCTCCGCTGCTGCCTGCGTGCCATAATATCCATGACAATCGCGTTGGGCTTTTCAGCAGGGTCCCCCCGCCCGCCATGAGGAGATGGAGGGGAGGGATGGTGGGGACCGTGGTGGTGGCGGTGGTGGGGAGGCAGGGGCCGCTTTCAGGCCCTAAAGAGCTTTATTTGGGAGGATTTGAAAGAGGGAGTGTGAAGGGCCCTCCACTCCAAATCCTCTTCAAGCAGGTCATCCCGCATCAATGGGCCTTTAACTCACAAACACAAATCAGTACGGCACTCACGTTCCTATGGACTGACAGCTACGCGGCCAGAGAGAGGGAAGGAGAGAGAGAAAGAGAGAGAGAGAGAAAGCAAATGTGCATAATGATCATTCAAAAGTTTGGGGACACAATATATTAGTGGTTTTGGAGAAATTTAATTGTGAATTTAAACCATACGTGAGATACTATCACTGCTGTGCCATGGTCTTAGATCAGTTTGAGGAGCAGTACACCAGGCCATGAACATTGAGTGTATTATTGCAATTATGCCTCAGTTCCCTTATTGCTGGTTTGTCAGGTTTTTTAGATAAAGATGACAGAAAAAAATAGAAATCTGCTTGTTTAAGTTCAAGTATAGGGAGTGTATTAGAGTGTGGCTCCTGGAGGACTGCATCGGGCACTAGGGTTTCACCCAGGACACCCAGGAGTGCCAATCCATATCTGGGCTCACACACATTCACTCACACATACAGACATTCATTTACATACACACTCATTCACACACCAGGACAGTTATTAGAGAAGCCATTTCACCTACCCTCCATGTTTTTGGACTGTGGGAGGAAACCGGAGCCCCCGGAGGAAACCCACGCAGACACAGGGAGAACATGGAAACTCCGCCCAGATGGGACTTGAACCAAAGATCCCAGCGCTGGGAGGCGAACGTGCTAAACCAATGGGGAAAAAAACAAAAACAAAAAGAAAAGCATGAACATTGCCATAGAAAACCATAGAGATGGAGCATTCTCTTGTTTTTATTTCCTTGCAATTGTCAAATGTTTTCAAATCAAAAAGTAGATAATGCGTCTGTATCTCTTTAGCTCTACAACACGGTTCGTGCCGAAGTACCTACTATTTTTTTGGCCGTCGTGTATGGGTTGTGTGCATAGTTTGGCATACTACTTGAAGAGCTTCAATCAGAGTGCCATTATTGCACGGTATTGACACTCCTGGAATGTCTCTCAGCCAATCACATGTCAGGGTCAGAACTAACAGTGATATAATACATTATAACAGGCACCGTTTTGATATGGACACTATCTGCTTTACTATGTCCACACAGTGTGAACCCTGGGTTATTTAAAAAAAAATTGGGCCTTTGGGATTATGGGCCTAGATATTTGTCAGAATCGTTGATATAAATTTATGATGGCACCAACTTCTATTGTCAAATCACTCACTGCGAAGGATTTGAAACCTATGGAAATGGATGTCCAGCATAATATATGGTCATAATATGGTCATCTTCTACATCTGTGACTGCAACATGCTTTTATGAGTCCAGTTTTGGAACATCAATCCAATGAGTGTCCCTCCCATTCACTTACCAGCAACACTGGACATGATGATGATGATGATGATGATGAGTGTGTGTTAGGTCATGGGAAGGAAAAGCTGTGTGGAGGGTATCTACTTTCATGGACCATATGGAAATGTGTGTGTGTGTGTGTGTGTGTGTGTGTGTGTGTATATGTCGACAGATAACGGGCGACCCCAACGGTTGTGAGTGTATGTGTGTTTGTGTGTGTGGGGTGGGATGGCACTGTGACCCCAGGCATATGGAGGCCCATTAAGGAGGAGGTCTCTCTCAAACACACACACACACCCTTGGGACTTTGATTTGTTAATGAATTGCTCTATTGACTCGCATCTTAGCTTGCTTCATTAGCGAAAGACCAACACTGCCACTTTTTTGCACCTTGGTTCTAGCTTTCAGAAGGAGTGTGTGTGTGCGTGTGTGTGTGTGTGTGTGTGTGTGTGTTAGGGAGATGGGGGAGCAGTGCAGGAGAAACTATTGTGGGATAAGGACCTAAATCTCTCGGCTTTTCATCTGGTTTTGTCGCCCCCTCTCTCTCTCTTTTCAGCCGCAGCTAATTTGTATTGTGAAGATTTTAGGACCAACTCTCCAGAACCCGCTGATGCGAAAAGGAAAAAAAAAAAAGAAAGAACAGAAAACCCCTTCACCCTTCCTCCTCCCCTCCTCCCTGTCGCTCTCTCACCCTCCCTCCCGCCATCGAGTCCCTAAATATATGCCGGGCCCCTCCCCGTCTTCATTAGCATGTTGGACAGTGGCGGTTTTGTGCGGCCCAGCTACCTGCTTTACAAGGGCCAGATTATTGTGTAGGGTTAGTGTTAACACAACAAGTACAAGACCCTCTGTCTGAAAGACACACACAATCTGTCAAGCACCAGCAACAGCTGCTCGGCTGCCTGCTACAACACACACACACACGCACGCACGCTCACACACAGAGTGACACATTAACCACATGTCTGAGTAGCATAAATAGTAGACCATTGTCAATCAAACACTGCCAAATGAATTAGAATGAGAAAACTTGCTGAATCGTTATTTTACTGACAAGTGTAGACCCCTTTCACTCTTCCTTTTTCTCTTTCTTTTATTTTCTTTCTTTCTCTTTCTTTCTTTTCTTTTTGATTCTTTTTTTTATTTTGTACTCACGTTTACTTTTTGCTTTTTCTCCTTTCTTTCATTCTTTCTTTCTTTCTTTCTTTCTTTTTTTCTTTCTTTCCTTCTTTCTTTCTTTCTTTCTTTCACCAGACTTTGTCTTTCTATATATTTTCTTTCACTAGATCTTATTCTTTCTTCCTTTTTTCTGTATTTCTTTTACTAGCTTTTCTTTTTTGTTTCATTCCTTATTACTTTGTCTATTTTCTTTCACTTTTTGCTTTTTTCTTGTTCTTTCTTTCTTTCTTTCTTTCTTTCTTTCTTTCTTACTTTATTTCTTACTTTCACTAGCTTTTCATTTCTTTCTGTATTTTACTTTCACCAGTTTTTATTCTTTCTTTCTTTCTGTTTTATTTCAGTATGTTGTCTTTCACTAGCTTTTCTTTTTCTTTCTTTCTTTCTTTCTTTCTTTCTTTCTTTCTTTCTTTCTTTCTTTCTTGGTGTTTCTGTATCTTTCTTTCTCCCAAATATCAACACAAATAAGTAATGTGCCACTCCAATGGACTTTAACACGCTGCAGTTTCACATTGAGGTTTTGAGTGTGTTAGACATGCGCTCCTCTGAATGTTTACAGCGTGAAATCCAGCGTGGCTGCCTTGGTCAGAATGAGCCAGACAGCAAACACAACTGAAGAAAGAAAAGAGGGAAAAAAAACGACAGAGGAAACATACTGCTATCTAATCGTGTTGAACTCACGTCGACATCTCCTGACATGCTGCGTTTCAAGAGTTTCTTTCTCTCTGTCGCTCAGCTATGCTGGACAATGTTGGAGTGTGTGTATGTGTGTGTGTGTGTGTGTGTGTGTGTGTGTGTGTCTGTTTGAATCTGTCTGGGAGCTCTTATCAAATCCCTTCTGCAAATGCCACAGAGGGCTCCATCAATAGCAGAAAACGTGCTACACTAACACAAAGGGGAACACAGCAGACCCCCTCAAACGCCTCACGTTTTACACAGGAGTTTTTCATCTGCAGAAAAGAAAGAGCGAATAGTGGCAGCTTCCTCTGAGTATTCACACTGCACTGGCACTGGACACTGTCTGTGTATCATGTTTTTGTGTTTACGGCTGCATCTTTCAGGACATATTTCATTTTGACCCATGGGGGACCCATGTTACATACTCTTACTTTTAGACGGCTCATGGACTTGACTCCAGCTCAACGGTGATTGTGCTTTTGCAGCAAAAAACATCATTCACCACTAGGTCTATGCCTTCTGTGCCACCTTTTAAATCCCAGCTTAAACCTAGTTTACTTTGTAGAATTTTAAATCACTTATAATGTCCGTGGTGGTTTTCCTCTTTGTTGATGCCCTGTTTTACAGTTTTATGTGTTTAGTTTACTCATACTGCACTTTATTTAAAGCCTCCTGTCCTATGAGGTCCTCTGTTTGGCTTATCTACTATGTTTTATTTAAGTTTATGTTATTTTAGTCTTTATTTTTTACCTTTATCTTTATTGTTGTGGTGGGATCAGAGTGTACCCAGAATCTCAGGACTCAAGGCAAGAATACACACGCACACACACACACACACACACACACACACACACACACACACACACAAGCAACAATATTAGAACTTGTGTTGGATTGTAGAGCAAGCATCGATACGTAATTTCTGCCCCTCTTAAAGTGGAAAGAAATATTTGAATAAGAGACCAGAGCTAACAACTGAAACAACAACTATTGCCAGGGTCAGAATTCAAGGTTGAACTTCTTTCACACTCTTCTTCACTCTTCTTCCGACCGAACGAGATACACGTCAACTGCAGTGAAAAGGACTTTACAAAACCAGAGGCTCTTGGTGGAATGGGGTCATTAGCATGAAAACTCCTGGTAGAAGGCTGCTTGGTAGAGTGCAGTCTAATCAAATTGTCTGTTGAATACAGAATATCAAATAAATTCATTGAATCAAACTGTTTTAAAATGATTACATTACAATTTATTCGTTATTATTTTAAGTAACGTGTTATTTAAATTCAAGTGTTTATGTTTTAAACATGTTATATGTTGAGATAGTGTACGTTAAGAATGTGCTACATATGTGCAGAGAAAGTGTGTGTGTGTGTGTGTGTGTGTGTGTGTGTGTAATGACCGCTCACCCACTGAGCTAGTTTGGCAGGGAGTGTATCCTGTCACTGCTGGCAGGGGGTGCTGGACTTGACTGGTGGAGTTTCCTGCCTACTGTGGAGGAGCAGACCTGCTGAGAGCACTAGTCAGTGCGCACACACATACACACACACACACACACACATGCACAGATGCATTTACACTCACTCAAACACACACATACACGTTTTGGAATAGTCCTGCTGTGAATAGTCCTGAATGTGTTCCAGCTCCATTGTCTGAATGGAGGATATATCTGTGTGTGTATGTGTGCCCTGAGCTCCAGGCCTGGCCACATGGGGCATGACGCAAGTCCCATTCCACCAGACCTCTATACCTCTGGGTGGGGTTCACTCACCAAGCCCCCTTCCCTCCAGAGCAGGGTCCCAGTGGAGAGATAAATATGAGGAAGACACAGTGCGGCACTCCTCGATTAACCTGAAAATAGAACGATTGTTCAATTTACTGTAAGATTGGCTGTGGAAAACATGATGAAGTTTTCCCTCCTGCACTGCATGCTGCTTAGTTTAGCACCAGGTACTGTTTCCACATCCCAAAATGGACAAGGTTCCATGATCCACTCTTTCTTCCTGTCTCGTCACTGATATAACATTTTGAATGTGAACCACATGCTTAAATGATATACATTGACAGTTATTACATTTGCATTACTGTGTTACATAATGGTAATTACTAGATTTGACAGTAAGCTGACTTACAATTAGCTCTTATATTTAACCTTTCTCCTGTGTTAGCTTTCTGTTACCATCTCTTATGTTAAGACATGGATCAAAACTGACCCATTAAATCACCCATAAACCCTAAAACCATCAGTTATCAACCAATTTGTTTATTACCTCGTGTTTACCTTGTTATTCTTCCTTATCCATTAAAGGATTGGTTATAATTGTTCATTGTTGCAGACTGTAAACTGGAGATGTACACTCTACAAAATACAAACTCTAAACTGACTGGGCCTTACATGCCTGGACATGTCTGTCTGGCCTTCATTTGTGAAACAGACAATGATAGAAGCCCCTAACTGAAGCTCAAGTGGTTGTAGGAGGAGCCAGCTGTAGGCTGTTGCTGTATAGTGTGTTTATGAGTCCAGATTTGCCACTTGTTTTTGTTTTCGGATTTAAAATTTTACCTGGGTTGAAATTGATCCTAACAACAGAAAAGCCATCATTTAAACAAGAGCATTTTATAATTTAGTAAAAATAATAATAATAATAATAATAATATGTTGTTTAAATAGAAGTTCCTGACAAAGTCAAAAAGTCTTGATGCAATTAACAAATATATGGAGTACTTTTATGTATTTAAAACCTAAAACGGGTCGGTCAAGACCCTAACACAAGAGGAAGGTCAAAGCACGGTCACACTGTGTTTTTGCATTTTACGTCACCTCGCGAAATAGGTGTGGCTAAGTTTGGGGATACAAATCCACGGTGTAAAACAGTCCTCCACTGTGGTTCAGCAGCGTTAGCAAAGCAGCCACAGTTTGAAAACTCTTTACAATTAATTGATATTCAGTTCAGTATTGTTCTCTGCACTTCTCTGCAGCGCTGACCCAGGTATTAAGAACAGCAATGAAGATAACCTTCTAAAGGTTAAATCGTTTAGTCTCTCCTAAGTGTTTATCAGAAACGATCTTCAGGTTTACCTCAAATCAGCGAGACGCGATAGATGTCAAATTTTCCGATTGCAACTGTAAGCCCATATGTCCATCAAAGAAAAGCCCTATGGTCAACCTTTGACCCTAGTCTTCATTAGCTCAGAATCATGTCTTGAATCTGTACTCATTCTTGTATAGATGCTTTTCACTTCTCTTTGTTTTTTTGACACAGCCGTATGTGAAGGTGTTGACACTGAGGTTGACCCCAGAGCAAGGCACTGTTTAATGGGGCTCCATATCAGTTATGTTTGGGGCCACTAAGAACCAAGGGTCTGGACTGAAAAATGCAAATGTAAAGTGTTTGATAGAGTTTTATTGATAGAAAAAGAAATTACCCGATGTAAGTTTGCTGCCCTTTTTATCTGTAAACATCAACGTCCCTTTATTTTGTTTGAAACTATGATGAATGAACAAGGCAACATGGCCCAATATAAAATACGTTGCCATAAAAAACATCAAAAACATGGTAAATATTGACTAATTTAAAGAAATGTATTGAGAGCATTAGTATGGTTTCCTGTGCAGTAGTTACCTCAATGCATCTTAGCTTCCGTAATATGACTCCGTCTATCAAGATTTTGCCTTTGAAAGGCGTTAACCTCTCATTCATATTCTATGACACTCTTCTGACCTTGTTATGACAGAATGTCAGCTACATTCTGTCAAGATGAGAAGTGAAAATGAATGCAGGCCAATTAGACAGAGCGGGCCTGATGACCTCTGGCCCTTTGGCCTGTAGAGTGTGTGTGAGCCCTAACAGAATGTCATAGGTCTAGAGGTGGGTGGGTGGGGGTCTTGGGGGTGGTCAGTTTGGCCTGTTTTTACTGTTGACTCATCTGTAAAACCAATACAAACCTGAAATCTTGACATTTCACATTATGGCCACATTATATATCTCAAAGGTCTACTCTTTCATTAGAGCTAATAAGTGCCTAGAGCAGAGCAGTTCAGACTCCTGCTGACCATTTTCTTTTCTTTTTTTTTTTTAATAAATTATATTTTTGGGCTATATTTTTGAGTTGTGTATAGTATTTTTGAGTGTATAGTATCTGTGATTATCTCCATCCATTCTGTTGCTGGACATCCTCCTCCTCTTTGGACTTCAACTCTTCCTATAATCATAACTATAGCTGTCTTCCAGTGACTTGCTCTTATTTTGTAGGGTGTCATTGCATGTTGTGCTGGTTGTTGTGCTGGTTGTTGTGCTGGAATCCTGGGTTCAAACCCTGCCTCGGGTCACTGTTTGTGAGGAGTCCCCCCAGGTCCCAAAACACATGCTGGTAGGAGGATTGGCTGTGCTAATGAGTCCGCCAGTGGGTGTGGGTGACTGGGTGTGTGTGTATGGAGCCCTGAGATGGACTGGCATCCTGCCCAGGGTGTGTTACTGCCTTGCGCCAAGTGGTTCTGGATGGGCTGTGAACCCACTGGGACCCTGGCTGAGTTGAAGCATTTACAAAAGATGAATGAATGACGAGTATTGTCATAATGCAAACATACAAACCACCAATACTTATTGTTATTGCCTGGCTTTCACATCCATATAGAACTACGGAAAAGACCATAGTCTGGATTCTTGGTTCTTGGCAATAATAAAAACTTCTGTCTTCAGCATGACTGATAAAGTTACATCATCTTTTCACTCTGTGCTGATAATTCACTATGGGTTTTCTTTAATAACTGTAATTATTATTATTTTTTCTTTCTTTAATGTTATATGATCATTGGATTATATTTCTCAGAGCAAAAAGAGTGTGCACTTGGTCAAACTGTTTGATCTACACCGGTCTTTGACTGTCGTGTTGAAACGGTGCAGGCCATTCAAGGTGCATTTTAAAACCAGTGATAAATCAGTTCTACATGAGCTATTAAAACTAAGGAAATGGCTATGGTTTGTAGGCTTAAGTGAACGGTGTGGAAAAGCAGTTCAGATATCAGCCTCTATACTCTACAATCCCCTCAGCTTTAACATGTCAAACGAGACACTGTGCAGATCTGCTCATTCTCTCTCTCTCTCTCTCTCTCTCTCTCTCTCTCTCTCTCTCTCTCTCTCTCTCTCTCTCTCTCTGATAGCTTAATTAGCATGGGCATGGAAAAATTCCACTCTTCCTGATGGGGCCTGTCGTTTTTGATGGTGAATTTGCAGCAGTTGTTTCATTTGGCATGCTGCTGCGCTCACAGGATCCACACTATTTACACTCTATGTCTCACTGAGGCACCTGCAGAGAGAGATATTAGTAATTTGTAAGCATTAACTAGGCATTTCGTTCTCTCTCTCTCTCTCTCTCTCTCTCTCTCTCTCTCTCTCTCTCTCTCTCTCTCTCTCCCCATAGTCAGTAGTCTTTCTAACTCTCATAACCCTTCTACTGCCTCACACAGAGAGAGGCAAATCCTTTTAACTTCGCTTTGTGCCTGGTCATATTATACAACAAGTTCTGTTCTGTTTTTCCATTACCTTCCATTTATCAAACCAACTGCAGACTGTAGTTCATTTGTTCCGCATATTTGTTAGCCCCCTTTCATCCTATTCACCAATGGTCATGTAACCCACAGGAGCCCTACAGAGCAGGTATGATTTGTGTTGTGGACCAATCTCAGCACTGCACTGACACTGATGTGGTGGTGATGTGTTAGTGAGTGGATCAGACACAGCAGTGATGCTGGAGTTTTTAAGCCCCTCTGTGTTACTGCTGGACTGGGTACCATCCTCCAACCAGAAATATCCAATCAACAGCATCCTGTGGGCAGCGTCATGTACCCACTGATAAAGCAATAGAGGACGACAAACACAAACTGTGCAGCAACAGATGAGCTACTGTCTCTGACATTACATTTACAAGGTGGACCAATGAGGTAGATGTGTCTAATAGTGTGGACAGTGAGTGGACATAATGTTTAAAAGCTGCAGCAGCACTGCTATGTCGGATCCACTCCTACCATCTGCTTGCTCTGTTGAGATCCTGTGGGGGTCTGGACCTTCTTGACCTTTGAAAAGCAAGGTAAATATGGGCTAATACATTATGCCGAGCAAAACTGGACTATAATCAGTTATTGAAGAACTTTGAAGTGCATTTCTATGGCTAGTGAACCTGATAGAATAGAAAATGACTGTAGAAAAACAGCAGGCCTTATATATTTTGGCTGATTATTGTATGATTTTATAGAAGGAATGAAAGAACATGTGGGTGTGCTGAGCTCAGTGCAGAACAAACAAACAGGCCTGTAGAAGGTAGCAGATATCTCCAAACAGATAAGTGGAGGGCTACTTTTCAGATTAAACGGAATGTATGGAAGTTAATGATAAAGGGTTAACACAAAGTTGACGCCCAAAAAGCAGACCTTCACAATCTTATCCTCTACAGCTTTGTGCATAGATCTGAAGAACATCACCAGGGTTCTTCTACTACACTGTGACAGCAAGCTTTTACTTTGTAAACGAATCAAGACAAAGCTCTTATCCAGAAAAGATGAATTAAAAAAGCAGCTCAGCTCCAGTTACACTGCACTTATATATAAAGAGGAATCTGAGAAATTATTCAGGGGTATCACATTCCTGATGTGCTTCTTTTTATGCTTTTCACCTGGACACTCCCATGCCAGTAAGAATAGGCCTAAGCACCAAACAGGTACAGGAGCATTGACATTTTCATTAAAAGGTCACATCCCCACTCTATCTCTCACTTTCCTTCTTAAATTCTAAGAGAACTCAGCCAGAGAAGAGGTCTGGGCCTAATGAGAGCAAGACTGATGCTATAGTCCTACCACTTTCATATCGGCACACAACAATGGAAAAGCTAGAAAATGTGAGAAATAAATAATATAAATAAATAAAAAGCCATATTTTGTCTCTAAGTTATTCAATATAGCTTAAAAAAAGCAATGATAAATATTGACGCCCAATTCTGTATTTTTGGAATTATCCTCAAACGGTCAGACAATTGAACTGATAAACATTAAATGGAAATTAAAACACAATGAATATCCCAATAAGATACATTCATTCATTCATTATCTGTAACCCTTATCCAGCTCAGGGTCACAGTGGGTCCAGAGCCTACCTGGAATTATTGGGCGCAAGGCGGGAATACACACTTGGGGGGGCGCCCGTCCTTCACAGGGCAACACACACACACACAAACACACACAGTCATCCGGAGCGGGAATCGAACCCACAACCTCCAGGCCCCTGGAGCTGTGTGACTCTACCTGCTGCACCACCGTGTCGCCCCCAATAAGATACAGAGTTTCCAAAATCTATAGTAGAGACTATAATATATCTATAGTAAATTGTACAATATACTCTAAAGTAGACTCTTCAATACACTACATATTAAACGTGGACTCTACATTAAGCTCTACACTCTATATCCAATTCTAAACTCTTAGGTAGACTCTCCAGTAAACTGTACAATAAACTCTAAGATAAACTCTGTGATAAATTGTACTGTACAATGTGCAGCAGAATCTGCAGGAGACTCTCCAATAGATTATACACCAAAGTACCAGACCAAAGCAAACGATCAAATCTCAGACTTCATAGCCCGCAACAAATATGCCCAGAGAACACACTGCACTGTTTTGTTCTCATTGAAAATGGGTTTAATATTTCATATTGAGTGTTTGCCTCAGTGCACTTAAACATCTACCAAAGTCTTCGGCAGAGAACTTTCAAATGAGCAGAAGTAGAGAAGCAGGGAAGAGCTGGAAATGAAAGGCAGAAGGGTTCTATCTGTTTTAATTCAACTTTAAAGATGTCCTCAATTAGCCTCACAAATGAGGAGCTGGAAAATTTCTTCTGAAAACGGATTAATATAATTTGGTAATCATTTAAATACCAATAAAGACTCAGAGTGTATCTGTTGAGCATAAAATCATTTTAAAGTATAAATTAAATAGCTTATTATTTCCTTTCCAATCCCCACTGGGACTTTTATTCCACATTCTCTCTCTCTCTCTCTCTCTCTCTCTCTCTCTCTCTCTCTCTCTCTCTCTCTCTCTCTCTCTCTCTCTCTCTCTCTGCTGTAATTTCTTTAGAGAATATGAGGATTTGAGACGGAAACAGTACAGTGTGCTGTACAGAAGTAGAAGAACATGAAAGTGTTCTGTGTTTAACAGTGAGAAACTTCACTCCACATCAGCCCCGAGACTCACACATCAACACTGCATGCTTCACACAAATTAAGACAAGAGAGGATTTCTGCATATTCCAGGGATTAGGCCTGTCTTTTTTCGGGATGTCTGTCCTGTTTCAAATGTTTCCACGGATCCCTCATTAAACGGAGCACTGAGAGAAATGACTTTTGAGTATCAAGCTAATTTAGTAGCTTAAAAATATACAATGTTTTTATGGCTTTAAATACCTACAGACAAAAAACCCTCAGCTTTACAAATGGGCCCCGAAAAAGGATTCATGAACATCCCATTCAATATCCACCCCATTAGCTTTTAACTAAACTCCCTCACACACAATCCCACACTATGCCAACGACATAGGGAAGATGAGGACTTGGCCAACTTCACATGATTGATCCCTTAAAGTTGCCCCCATAAAGTCCATCAGTCACGGTAAATCTGGACTGTAGATTTAAAGCTGGGTCTTCAGGGTGATGTTGTGAAGTCAGTCCACACCAAAATATCTGATTTTTCTACTGGTTCTTAAACATTGTGTATGGTTTTTGGGGGTCTATACCTGTTTAATTATTATTATCACATTAAATCAAGAGGTTTTTGTTTTCATTTATTTATACACACATCTAAAAAAAGGTACAAAGTGAAATCAAAACTTTTTTTCTTTGTGGAACATGGTACCAATGTTAAGAGACCCATGCAACTATACAGTACAATACACAGTGAATACACATACCTACACTAAGTGTACAAAAGGACATTGCAGAGTACGGACCAGTACAAGGAACTGAGTAGTTGAAGTGAGGTTGTCCATAGAGATGTACACTGTAATTAAAAGGAATCCAGCAGTAACTAAAGTAGCAAGTGTTGTAATGGTAAATGTGCCAAGTTTTGGAGCTGCTTTGTAGTTTCATCTATTTTTCTTTGACGTTTTGTTCCGTATGTGATTGATTTCAGTCTAATCTTCTCAGATATATCCCTGGGACATTGAATTTGCTACTTAATGATTATTTTGACTGGATATGGATTAAATGAAGGGTCTCTGATATTTGCAGAGTATTGAATGGCTGCTATTAGTGGAATGTCTCAGTTGTGGAGTCAGGGGGCAGACAGTGTCTGGCCTTTGTCCTGAGAGAGTGGACTGTCCTGCACAAGTGCGCGGTGTTGGATGTCAGAGAGACGAGTGGGGAAAAAAAGCTTGTGATATTTTGGTGACGCAAGCCTAGTGGTATGGCAGGGGGAATGGAGGTGTGTGTGTGTGTGTGTGGGTGGGAGATAGCTTGGTAGTGACAGCTGCGTGGGGCTCCAGTGCTGTGTTATGTGTTCTCTGTGGCAGGGCTAAACCCTCTGGCCTGCTGTCAGGGAGACTTTCATGGATCATCTCTTACCTGCCGAATACGCCATTGGCCAGAAGCGTCTAAAACGCAGCTCTCTTTTTTCCTCACTCTTGCTTTGACATTGCAGCTGAGACTGTGGCAATGTGTTTGTTGTTGTTGTTGTTGTTGTGTGTGTGTGTGTGTGTGTGTGTGTGTGTGTGTGTGTGTGTGTGTGTGATTTGTTTGTTTGGACAGATGCGCCGGGCCTGTCTCTGAGCTTGCTTGTCACTGATCAAAGCGTGTGTTGAAGTGGAACAGATTCATAGGCCATGTCTTATCAGCCCGAGCCCCGGCCCTCATTCATCAGCCAGGATCCTGCTCCTGCTCTGGCTCTGTCCCATTAATCAGCCCATCCCAGGTGCAGGCCTCTGGGGGGAGAGAGGGGCACGGACTGGATCCCTTGGGTCCGGGTGGAGGGGACAGGGGCAGAGGGAGGGAAAAACAGAAGAAAAAAAATGAAGAGCAAAGGCTAGAGGAAGTTTTGGACTATAAAAGCCCCAGTCAGGAAATGCTGCAGACAGCTGGGCAGTCCAGGGCGATGACAGAGGCCTGCCGACAACATTAAGCCCCACTCTCTCTAGACCAGTGGTAACTAACCCTGCTACTGCACATCTACATTCCCACAGGTTTCAGCTGTAACCCAGATATAACACACATCAGTCACCGAACCAAGGACTGCTGATAGCGGGGGGTTAGAT